>NC_056751.1:643718631-643758631 GCF_019279795.1 Protopterus annectens | reverse complement strand
ACATTACATCACAGGAAAATGAATTATTGAATTTGTTAAAATCTTCACCCGTGAAGGTAGTGAAACCAGATAAAGGGGGTGGGATTTTTATTTTGGACTTTGTTGACTATAACAATAGATTGTTGATGTTATTAAATAGTGAAGCATACTCTAAGGTATCATTAAATGAAGTCAACACTGCATATGGTCGAATTAAGAGTTACCTCAGTGACTTATTTATTGAGTCATTGATAGACATTGACACTTACAATTACATCACACTGTCCTGGCCTAAAATCCCAGTGCTTTTCGGCATCCCCAAAGTACATAAAAACCTAACTGACCCACCAATGAGGCCACTCATTGATGGGAGAAGGTCTATTACGTACCCTTGTTCCAAAGTAGTTGACTCTATCTTGAAGAAATACATATTATTAGAACCACAGGTTTGCAAAGATTCTTGGGCCTTCTTAGACAACATTAACAAATTGAGGTTTGATAAAAACAATATCTTTTTAACCATAGATGTTAAAGACTTATATACATCAATTCCACATTTGGATGGAATTGAATGGGTAAGCCTCATGATGAATTCTAGGGATGCCCCACCACAAGAAATCCAATTAGTGGAACTCTTATTGGATATAATTTTAACTAACAATTTCTTTGTATTCAATGGTGAGTTCTACTTGCAAAATTATGGAGTGGCTATGGGCTCACCCTGTGGAGGTAGTTTTGCCAATTTAGTTATGGCATTTTGGGAAAACAATTTTGTTTTTAAACATCCACTACACAGGGTGAGCATAGCATTTTATACCAGATTCTTGAATGATATTTTCATCCTCTTCAAGGGCGATGAACAACAGGCACAAGAATTCATTAGGTATTTAAACTCAACTACTGAATTCTTAAGGTTTACATCTAGTTTTAGCACAAATTCTATTGACTACTTGGATTGTAAACTCGTCAAAGACATTATAAATGAGAGATACATATCTAGAATACACAGAAAGGAAACGTACTCGAACTCATTTTTGCATTTTACTAGTAATCATCCTTATCACCAGAAGCGCTCAATAGTGAAAGGACAACTTATTAGAGCAGCCAGGATGACTACTTTAGACTCAGATTTTAATGACGAGTGTCTATTGTTAAGCAATATGTTTATACAACGAGGCTACCCCTTACAGCTGATACAATCTTTGGTAACAGAAGTGAGACTTAAGAGACAGGTGTAGTTAAACCTTTACTTAACAGTAATTTTGCAAACACAATAAATGTTGAGGTAACGAACTTGATAGAGGGCAGCACTATTAGTAACCGTGCATTGACAGCAGAAGTAACAACTGGGGAGTCAACTAAAGAACTTCAAGCTAGTTTCATAACTACTTTCAGTAATGACAGTCAAATGGTCAGATTTATCTTGAACAAAAATAGGGACTTAATCTTACTTGAGAGATCTTTGACCATTAAACTTGGACAAGCACCAAACCTTGCATTAGGAAAGGAGCAAACCTGAAAACTTTGCTAGAAAGAAAGAGTATGGGACCCCTGTCAAAGCGAGTAGGAATAACTACATGCAGTAACTGCAGAACTTGCAGACACATCGAGATAGGGGAGAGTTGTGTTGTTAATGGTAGGACTTTCAAGTTGAGGTCTAAATACAACTGTAACTCTAAGCTTGTGGTTTATGTGGCTAGGTGCCAAGCATGCTCAGCCTTCTACATTGGTAAAACCGAACGTAAGCTAAAAGATAGAGTATACAAGCACACATATGTTATAGAAAAGAAAAAAGATGATAATCCATTAGCAAGACACATTAATGAACACAGTAACCACAAGTTTCTTTTCAAAGTTATAGACCATGTGAGCTTTGATGTGAGAGGTGGACCATTTAACTTGATGCTCGAAGAACGTGAGCTATTATGGCAGGTGAGACTAAATGCATTTCTAAGTCCTAGCCTGAATGATGCCTGCAATATTGCTTGCCTCTTAAAGTTAAAAAGTCTAAATAGATGAAGCAGGAACTTTGTAACTTACAACAATGTGTTTTTGATTATGTTTATTTAGTAGTTTGGCGATTTATAACTAGAAGTATTTTTGTAGGCAAGCCCTTAATAGTTTTTTATAAACATCAAACATCTTATAAACCTTAAATATTTGTACTCTAAAAAAATGGCCTTGACCAATGGTCAATTTCTGACTTCTTGAGATAGTCGCTTGTCAGCATTTCTTAAGTACAATTTGTATAAACGTGTTGATTATTAATGTATTTTTAACACTTTTACTTGTATTGTAAAATTGAGTTAACTGACAGCATAGAACCAATCCTGTCTGAGTTGTTGGTTGACAATTTCTGACTTCTTAGGATTGTTATTCAACCAGGATTGCCATAAGTTTAACTTGTTTAACTGTAACACTAATTGATTTATTCTTTATTATTAAGCAGTTGATATTGACTGCTAAGCGTAGTTAATCTGCTTAGCTTAGATTAGGTTTTATCAGTCTGTTGAACGTTGTACCAGCGTGCACAATGTGTTTTATTACTGCTTTTTATATGTAATATCACTTTAAATATGAGCAGGCTCTAGAACAGTAGCACCAGCTGATGCTGATCACATGACAAGAGTAAGTTGTTTTAAGTGGTGTGTGTATTTCACAAAACTGTTTTGAATCTGAAGAAGTTGACACATTTGTGCCAACGAAAAGCGCTTCATTCGATAAGACTAAATTTGTATTTTATTTACAAGTTCCTTGGCTTACAGTTATTAGTCGGATTTTGTGGATTATCAGTTTGTTTTTTGGTTTGTCTCATGTATTCTTTGTGATGGCCATGCCCTGCCCCAGCAATCAAGGAGCCGCAATCCTTACCACTAACACCAGGGAGGGCATCTCATATAAAAGGAAAGGATAACAAATACACACAGTAAAGTACAATTTCCCTTAAGTGCACACAGAGATCACAGTCAGTCTGGGGCTGGTTGCTCCCTTGCTCCCCAGGTCCCCAATAAGACTCCCCACTGGCACAGCTATAGGGGCCAGATCTCAGCCTAGCTGGCAAGCTAACCTCCAGTACCCTCTCTGTCCCACCAGTGCTTTGTGTCCCTGCCCAGGTAGCTGACACACACACACACACACACACACACACACACTTTGAGATAAGTATTTATACAACTTCACATACACTCCTGGGAAAGGCTGACACAGATTCTCCAGCTGTGCCCCTTTACCTGGACTATATGGTAGTAATTACTGCCACCACCAGCTAATACTTATCAGCTACTCAAAGACCCTTAAAAGGGTGTCCAATTATCACTGTGCAATATTATTATCCAATTGGTAAGTGTGACTAATCAGTCTAAGGCTTATTAGAATGGCTTTGTACAATAAACTCTATAAATATGCAATGTACTCTAGAGCTTAACTTGTCTCTACACAAACCAGCCACAGGTAAAAGTTTTTTAAAATATTTAATAATAAATAATTAAAAACACAAGACAACACTACTACAGCACAGTGCTATCCAAGAGTTCAGAGATCACACAGAAACTTAAAATAATTCCCTAGTACAGTTCTGACATAACAGAAAAACACAAGTCTAATCTTTATAGTCCTAGCTATTTCTGCAAGAAAACATACTTCTAAACTAACTTACTTTCATAGAGCAAGGCAGTGCTGAGGTTGGATATCAAGACAGAATGCGTACAGTCTCGCTCGCAACAATAGTTTTTAAAATCACTCAAACATTTCTAATGGGCCCTCCCAGATTACATCATTTTAACACTTAGGTTTTCCCAGTATGCACATTACATCATTTTGACACTTAGTCTGGAGTTCCCAGGCCAACAGGCTACATTATTTAACAATCTAACACCTGCTCAGGAAACTACAATAATAAAAGACATTTCTTCACATGTACATTCTAGTAATTATTCCTTAAGTTAACACAATAGAAAGAATGTGTTCAGCTAGCCTCTTCAGCACCACTATCTAGATCAAAGGGTATACAAGACATACCTTTAACTTCAAAAGAACAGATGTGAAATGCTTGGCTTAGTTTTCCTTATTTTCCTTACAGCAGATGGTAATGTTGCTGCAATCTTGAAGTTCACATTTTACAGTGTTTTCTTTCATTTAAGAAACAAGCCTGTATTTTACATTTATATTTACAAATGATAGAATTATGTATCAGATTCTATTTGACTATGCTGGCAGCCTTTACCCCTTTTCTACCAGTCTTCACATCCTTGACCACCAGTCCTAAACAGATCTGGGTGTTACCTTTGATATTATAGACATATGTCAAGAAGGCCTTATAACTGTCTCTAGCAGATGTGGCCAATTTGGACTCAAAGTTTGCTTTGGAGGCTTTCACTAGTGCTCTTATTTGCTTGTTTAGGCTAAGGAGAGATTGCTTTCAATTGGGCGCCTGCTCTTCTTAGTCTTGGACAGCATTGTTTCTTTTGCTATAGAGTTTATTTATTGCAGATGTCCACCACAAAGGTTTACTCTTCTTTGCGGGTGATAATTTAGTCTTGTCAGGTCTTTCTGATTCCATGCATCTATATAAATGTCCGTATAGAAATTTGGTATAGTTTTGGATACTGGTGTCCATTCCTAGAGAGGAGGAGGGGGCTGCAAAGATGCTTATACCATCCCTCAGGAGGCTGTAATCACCTTTGAAGTTTTTTTGTTTGACCCTAGTTAGAGGGGTGGATCAGGGTAGAGGGTGACCTCGAACGTGACCACTTTATGGTTGGATCTTACAAGGGAGGATGATACTGTAGAGATGCTTCAGTGGTTACTCATGTTGGTTAATGCCAAGTCCAAGATATTATCATCTCTTGTGGGGATATCAATTTGCATTGACAAAATCGAGGAATCTCTGGGCATTTGTTTTCTGGCATGAGTAGTTCTTCCAGTCTATATTTCCTTAGTTAAAGGATTGAATCTTCATAGATTTGAAGAGGTCTAGATAGGCAGATTGGGCATCTTGAATCAGCTTTGGGGGTCAGTAGCTAGCTATGATTTGTATATGGGTCTTGTCAATGGTTACCTGCACCTGGAGTGTCTCCTGTGAGTCACACACCTCCAGGTTGGTCAAACAGTATATATTGAAACTCCACCTCCTTTGGCTTTACCACCCACAGT
The DNA here is from genome assembly GCF_019279795.1 of Protopterus annectens. Classification (NCBI taxonomy): domain Eukaryota; kingdom Metazoa; phylum Chordata; order Ceratodontiformes; family Protopteridae; genus Protopterus; species Protopterus annectens. Next base: position 643,753,501 of record NC_056751.1, on the reverse strand, counting down.
TTGGGGCTGAATGTATGATAGAATGAGTAACCAGATATGGATGGGGTGCTCTCCGCAGCTTTGAACTAGGCTTCTGTGACTGGTCAGATGTCAGTATTTTCCAGGGTTAAGAATGCTTGCAATGAGTGCAGTTTCATGTTTAGAGTACTAGCATTTAGCAGTACGACCTTTAATTTGTGTTTTGTTGAGTCTGTATTTTTAACCTCATCATTTTTTCTAAAAAGGCACTCTGGGGGAGTTAGGTGCTTTTGCCAGAAGCATGAAGCTCCAGTGAAACAGATGCAGGCCATCTCTGGTAAAGCATTGTGGTCTGTCGATCATATCTTCCCAGGCTGTCAGGTACTGGATCCCCCTGGAATGATATCAGAAACTAAGCCAATTCTTAAAGTCAATCATTTTCTGTTTGTATTGAGGCATCATTCTTGGTGATGGTTGAATGCTGCTTAAGGCTAGGGACATAACTGCCTGGGACACATATTCAGTGAGTTCAATCATGTCTCTCTTCATATAGTCCAGGGAGGAACATCTCAAGTCATTCTCACCAACATGGACTATGACAGTCATAAAACTACCTGTTGTTGAGAGACTTGAGTGCATATGTGTTATGGCAGATTCTGGCACCTGACAGACAACTAACTGTGACTTTCTCCTTATCCTGCCTGGTGAGAGACACATCTGTGTGTCTCACAATGGAGTCTCCTATGACTAATATGTTGGGTTTATGGTTAAGTCTTAGTTTTTGTGAGACACGTGTTTGATCTATGCATGGAATGTGGTGTGGAGGGCTATGGAGATTGTGTGTGTTTTTGCCTCTGAAGTTTTTGCCTCAGAGGTCTCCTTTGGTCGGGTATGTTTTTGTTGAAGAGCTTCACATATGTAGGTGTGTGTTGTGTGGGTAGTATTTGAAGTGTAGTGATTGTGTTGACAACCTTCTCAGCGTCAGCTATACTAGCTTGTGCGGGAGGCAGCATGGACTCTAGGTTCCTAATGTAATTGCATCTCTCGCAAATTGTGTTCCTAGGTAGAGGTACATTACAAAAAAGATTTTGGTCTAAAAAACAAAGCTGCCACAGCTGGCCTGGAGCCTTGTCCCTACACTTGGTCTATTATAGACTTCTACATGGAAATCTACATCTTGCATTCCATACCATTAAAGACGCAATTCTCCCTGATCTTTTGCATCTCTACAAGATGAATAGCTCCACAAACACAAGAACTAAAAATGTGAATTTCCACTAAAGTAAATAAAACACGCTAGAGGGGCAGGTATATTATCCAGTGTTTACCTGATACCTGCAGTAAATTGTCCTTATGTATAAAACACAATGACACATTTGCAATCTTCAAGATGACTACTAATGATTAGATGGGCATCCGTAAATTCATTTTTATACCCTTGTATTTGTGTGAGGTACATCATGAGTGTAGGTATTAGCAAAACATAAATGATATTTCTACTTACTTTCCTTGCTGTTCAGTTTGTGGTATCCCTATTTGTGGAATGTGATAGAGCTCTCATATACCTGGTGGTGGCCTGGATATGGGAGCTGGGCTGGTGATGAATGCCAGTGTGTTTGGCAATACTGAGTAGTTGCATGAAAAGTACAGTTTTGTACCTACCATAAATGTAGATGTTCGAAGATCCACATTGCTGCAGTCCTTACTTATGGGTAGTCCACGGTCCTCGGTCGGCCCGAATACCAAAGTATTAGGCTGACATTGGTCATGGGCGCCTAGAACTGACATCAGAGCGTCAGGGTATAAAGGCGCATGACCGACGTCATATTCTCAGTCTTTTCTTGCCCCAGATGTCAGAAGGCCAAACAAGAAAGGCCACAGCCAAAAACAGAATACCTCCCAAAAACATGGCCAACAACAACCATCACCTAAAGCATAGCACCCTGTTAAACTACAGTGGGGAAGGAGGGAGGGTAAATTGGACTGCAGCAATGTGGATCTTCGAACATCTACATTTATGGTAGGTACAAAACTGTACTATGTTCTTCATCTCACATTGCTGCAGTCCTTACTTATGGGTAGAATCCCAAAGCAACGGGAAAGGGAGGTTGGTAAAAATCATAAAGCATTAGGGGCTGCTAAAATGCCCTGTAAAATTGCAGTGGCAAATCCAGCCCTAGACTTAGAATAGAGAGGAAGGTGGTAATGTTTAGAAAAAGTATGCACTGAACTCCAAGTAGCTGCCTCCAAAATGTCTTTTGTAGCTACCCCCCTTAGAAAGGCCGTGTAAGTAGCAGTAGCCCTAGTGGAATGAGGCCTGATTCCAGCCGGAATCTCCTTACCATGATGGGAATAACAGAAAGAAATACAAAACCCAATCCATTTAGAAATAGTTTGTTTTGAAACAGGTTTACCCTGTGAACCCAAGGCAAAAGAAACAAACAACTGCTGAGACTGTCTGAACTCCTTGGTTCTGCTCAAATAATAACGCAACTGCCTGTGAATATCCAAAGTATGCAAAATTTTCTCCCCTTTATTTTGGGGGTTTGCATAAAAAGTTGGCAAATTAATAGTTTGGTTTAAGGCCACACTAGAAACCACTTTAGGCATAAAGGAAGGATTAGTACGCAAAGATACCCTATCCTTATGAAAAATCAGGAAAGGCTCCACTGCCATGAGGGCCTGTAATTCAGAAACCCTTCTTGCAGAGGTAATGGCCAACAAAAAAGCAGTTTTCCATGACAAATACTTTAACTCGGCGAGCTGCAGGCTCAAAAGGTTGTAGAGTAAGCTTTTCCAACACAAAATTGAGATCCCAAGCAGGAGTAGGAGCTCTACGTGGGGGTCTTATATTCTTTGCCCCTCTAAGAAATTGCTTAAACAAAGGGTGAGAGAATAAAGGAGGGTCACAATCATAGTGAGCAGAAATGGCTGCAGCATGGACCTTTATCGAGGAGAAAGACAAACCCTTGTCCAATAACTCAGTAAGATATTGAAGAGCAACACTTAAATCAGGTTTGCAGACATCAAAGTCCTTTCCTTTGCTCCAAATAAAAAATCTCCTCCATTTATCAGCATAAACTTTCCTTGTACTAGGCCTCCTGGCCTCCAAAATAACATTCAAAACTTGTTGTGGAAGCTGAGACCCTCCAGAGTCTAAAACAGAATATGCCAGGCTGTTAGATGCAGAGACTGAATCTTGACATTGAGGAAGTGATTGCCCTCTTGTGACAAAAGGTGCGGAATCAAAGGCAGAGGCCATGGAGGATCTCGTACTAGACTCCTCAGTAGTGGGTACCAGTGTTGTCGAGGCCAATCCGGAGCTATCAAAATCATGGTTGGCTTGTCTTGTCTGGCCTTTAAAAGTACCTTGAGAAGAAGAGGCAGAGGTGGAAAGGCATATACATGCAGATTGTTCCAACTGAATGATAGAGCGTCCACCTTCCAAGCTGTGTGATGAAACATTTTTGTGCAAAACTTTGGCAACTGGTAATTTAGTGGAGAAGCGAACAGATCTATGTCTGGAGTTCCCCATAACACTGTCAATTTTTGAAATACATGAGGATCCAATTTCCACTCGTGAGGATCCACTATTTGTCTGCTCAACACATCTGCTAAGGAGTTCTGTGCTCCTGGTAGAAACCTTGCTTGAAGATTGAGGTGTAGATTGAGAGCAGTTTCCCACAAAATCATCGCTTGTCTGCAAAGAGGGTAAGAATGGGTTCCCCCTTGCTTGTTGATGTACCACATGACAGTAGTGTTGTCTGTTTGAATCAACACCTGCCCTGGGTGAAGTAAGTCTTTGAAAGCCATCAATGCAAACTGGACTGCTAACATTTCCTTCAAGTTGATATGCAAATGTTGGAGTTTGACAGGCCACGTGTCTTGCACCCATTTTCCATTGAGGTGTGCTCCCCAAGCCTTGTCCGAGGCCTCTGTCGTTAGAATCTGACTCGCCTCTGGTCGGGTCACAGAGAGTCCCTTGTTTAGGTGACATTCCTGAGCCCACCACAAAAACTCCTTCTGAATGCAAGGTATTATCTGAATGACAGTGTCTAGATCTTGGCAGTGCTGTGTCCATACATTTTTGAGATACCATTGAAGCTTCCTCATATGCAATTTGGCATTGGGAAGCACCAGAATACAAGATGCCATGAACCCCAAGGCTTGAAGGACTGTCCTTGCAGTCAGCCTGGACCGTAGAGACATTTGATGAAAATAAAGAGAAAGGCTTCTTTGTTTGTCCGGGGTCAAAAAGGCCATCTGGGAAGCTGTATTCAGTCTCACACCCAGAAAGCACATGTCCTGAGAGGGTACTAGACTGGACTTTGTTTCGTTCACAGAATACCCTAGGCATCTTAACACTGCCATCACATACTGTAGATGTAGAAGAAGTTCGTCCTTTTCCTGTGCAATAATCAGGCAATCGTCCAAATAAGGATAAATCTGAATTCCTCTTAGTCTGAAAAAGGCTATCACTGGAGCCAGAACCTTTGTGAACACTCTGGGCAGTAGATAAGCCAAAGGGCAATGCAGAGAACTGATAATGTAAATTTCCAGCCCACGCAGGTACCTCCTGCAACTGGGCCTGATAGGAACATGAAGGTAAGCCTCTTTGAGATCCAGAGTAACCATCCAGTGATCTTTTCCCAACAGAGGTAAAAGCTGTTGTAAAGTCAGCATCTTGAACTTTGGAATGTCCAGATAAGTGTTGAGGATAGATAAATCCAAAATTGGTCTCCACGTGTTCCCTTTCTTTGGAACTAGAAACAGGCGAGAATAAAATCCTAGGCCCACTTCTGACAGAGGAACTGATTGTATAGCTCCCATTTGAAGAAGTAAAGAAATTTGTTTGTGAGCCTCTATCCTTTGCCGAGGAGGGACGTCTGGCATGCCCTTGAAAGGAGGCATGGTATGGAAATAGAACTTGTAACCTCGGTTTATAATGTCCAATACCTATTTGTCCTGGGTAACTAAATGCCAATTTTGTTTGAAAAGAGCCAACTTTCCTCCCAAAGGAGCTGCCAGGCAGGAAGAATCTGGCAGCTGAAAACGCAGGTCATTGGGCCTGTTTACGAAAGGACTGGCCCCTGCCTTCACCAGCAGATTGAGCAGGCGAACTCCATTGTCTCTGCCTGAAGGTACTCTGAGCTCTGCCCCTACCACGCCTAGATCTACCCCTAGACTGAGAATCAGAAGAAGGGTACGTCCACCCCTTAGTAGGCCAATTTCTACTAAACTTGGGAGGTTGTACCTGCAAAAAATCTTTAACAGTCTGCATAGATTTAGCCTTGTCCTCCATTTTCTTTAAGACTGACTCCACAGGAGGACCAAACAAAACTTCAGACTGTAAAGGGGCATCCAGAATTCTAGACTTAACATGCTCAGACAAATTCTGTTCCTTAAGCCAGGCGTGCCTACGAATAACTGAACCAGTTGCAGCCACCCTAGAAGAAGCCTGTAAAGCATCAAAACCACATTGCAAAGAGTGCTTTCCCACCTGTTCAGAAACATGCACTAAATTCTGCAATTCTTTACACTCTATGCCCTCTGCTAAAGCATCCATTTTAGATCTTAGCTGAGAAAGAAGGAAATTCTGATACTTCAACATATGAAACTGGCAGTTCAAAGCTCTCATCGCTAAAGTGCTAAAGTAGAAGAGGTATACACTTTCTTACCCCATCTATCCAAAGCTCTAGCTTCCTTATCCAGAGAAACCGGATTCTTAACAACAGAGGCTCTAACACCCTTAGGCCCCTGACTAATAGTTTCTGGGTCCGCCCTAGGACTCTTATACAGATATTTATGAGCCTCAGGCACCCTATAATACCTGTCAGGTTTAACTGGAGCAGGAGGCACAGAATCTGGATTAAGGGAAGCCTCCGAGAAAACATCTGAAACAACATCCAAAACCGGAGGTATAGCTAAGGGTCTATGCTGTGGCAAAAACATGAACTCCCTGAGTCTCTTCCATGAATCAGAGTAATCCTGTCCCTCCCACTTAAAATGCTCCCTCATGGAATGCAGAGTTTCTGAAAATGAAAAATCCTCTGGAGGAGAAGCAGAAGGAGTGGAATCCTCTGCATCAGAATCAGAATAAGGAGGGAAATCTTGAATGTCTTCAGCAGAACACTCAGAATCATCTGAGGCCTGCTCCAAACTTTCCAACTCTGGCTCCATCCTGGGCCTCTTATCAGGAGGGGGCATAGAACCTCTAATTAAAGTAATCAAATCCTCTGCCATTTTAAGCATGTGCTTTTTAGTCACAGACCCTGAAGAACCAGAACTGACACCAGAGGAAGGCAAAACAGACCTACCCTTAGAAGGAGCCTTAGGAACAGTAACAGAAGGCCTAACCACCTTAGGCATAGAAGGGAGAATAGTAACCTGAGAGGCCCCTTCAGCCTGACCTGCCTCCTGAGAGGCCACATCTTGTAAAATCAAAGTTTCCCCCTGGGACTCAACAGAAACTTCAGCCGGATCCAGCTGTTCAGCTGTAGCTTCTAAGGATCCGGCGTCCGTAACAGACGAATCATCCTGCCTAGGCTTTAAAGATTTGTCTTTGCGCTTCTTAGTAGAAGCCGGCGTCGGAACATCCGGCGGCATGTTATAATTACACCTCTTGCCAAAGACTAACCTAGCGCAATCTAACCTCCGTTTTATAGTGCGCTTATTAAACCTAGCACAAAACCGACACCCGACTACGTCGTGCTCCGGTCCCAAACAAGGAATACAAAGCGAGTGGTAATCCCTATGCGGTATCTGTTTCCCACAAGAAATACAATTATTCACTTTTTCTGACATCCGGTAAGTAACTGAGGCAAGAAAAAACAAAAATATTCCCCAACGGGGTACTTAGCCCAACTTGGTATCGGTCTGAAACTCCGAAACCGAAAAATTTCAGAACGCCAAACGGCACTTGCAACGCTGCTTCTGCATCGGACCATGCGGCAAAAAAGACTGAGAATATGACGTTGGTCATGCGCCTTTATACCCTGACGCTCTGATGTCAGTTCTAGGCGCCCATGACCGACGTCAGCCTAATACTTTGGTATTCGGGCCGACCGAGAACCGCGGACTACCCATAAGTAAGGACTGCAGCAATGTGAGATGAAGAACATTGTGTATTTAGCTACCATCACTGCAGGGTCTGCATGACATCTTACGTTGCATGTATTGTGACATGGTACATAGGCACCTGGAGCATACTTGCCTTTTAAAGTCAGTGGCAGCCATGCTGGCATCTATTGGTACATCCACATGGATATTGGGAAATGCTTTGCATTGCATTGCCAAGCAAGAGATTGGCTGTGTAATGCATGGTCAATGGCCAAGCTTACACAGATTTCACACACTGCTCCAGAGACAGCATCTTTGTTATCATGCTTCCTGTAAGACTCCAGATCTAGGTGTAGACAGTCTCAAAGCTTTGTCCAGTGCTCTTCCACCTACACTACCATTACAGATCACAGGCCAGCCACATTTGGTTTGACAGTCCCATGCCATCATTATCCCCATCTGGTCTACTGAGTGCAATGCCTACACATGACCATTAACTTGCTTTTATTTAACTGGCTTTCCAAACTTGATTTTGTCAGAAACCCCTTTACAGTGTAGACCAGAGGAGAAAAGTTCCAATAGATTATAAAAACATTTTCAACAAACTTCAATAATATACATGAACAGTCATTAAGTAGTATACATTAACAATTACACATACATTTGCGACTTAGATTACATTCATATGAAAATAGATGTATCTATTACACTATAACAGATACACACTAGTAGATATTGAACACTGAACATCTGAAGAGGTGTATTAGTGGGTTTGTCAGATAAACTGTCACTTGGATAATAGACCACATGGTTAGTGCTTAGGAATTCAAAGAAATGGAGGTGAGAAAAGGAACTAGGTAGAGCAGAAAATGGTTATATTGTAGATAAGAGATGGAGTATAAAACACGTCCAGAAACAACTACATATGGTTTGCATTTAAAGTGTAGAGGTGGGCTGAGAAGACACAAACAATGAATATAGATAGGAAATGCTAATAAACTATTTAGATATTGGTGTAGACTTGTTGTGGGGCTTAGGATCCTGAATGAAGAAGAATGGTACAATGATATGACAAGCTGAGGATAACAGTGGCATTTATCCTGGAGAAGTAAAGGAGCAGATCTGTTGATCTAATATGTGAAGTTTTACTTGTCTTTTAAATGAGTTTGCATTCTGAATGGATCTCAGATGCAGTGGGATATGGCTCCATAGTATAGCTAAACTATTTGGATATAGAGAGTAACCTGCAGTATTAGATGATTTAGTTAACAGTGATTACTGATTTTTCTCTAGAGCATAACATTTTATTGGGGTAGTAGTGTTTTTTTTTTTTTTAAGTTGTTAAGGACTCGGCAGTTTTCTGACTTACAGAAAAGTCAGTTTATTGTGGTTAGCTGAGAAAGAACTTGGTGATGTGGTAGTCATAACCAGTTTGATTCTCTGAGTGTTAGGTAGTTGGGTATTCTATTAACATTTACTGTAAATTTGTCTGTTTTATTTATCAAAGCTCAAGTTTGGATAGTTGTGAGACTTGAAGGTTAATGAAGACTGGGGCAGCATAGATTAGAGACAACAGTAAGAGAGTAGAGGACATATGACTTCTGGCTATTTCAGTGAGGTAAGGTTTTACTCTGTATAACATACATAATGTTTGATGATTTTTTAACCATATGATACACTTTGATCAAATTTCAGCTGTTCATGACACCCAGTAACTTTGTATGGCTTAATTGTTCTTTTAAGGTTTTGATAGCTGAAATGATAGTGAATAATGATATTTTAGTAGAAATGTGTTTTTGGGTGGAGAGCAGTAATTTAGTTTTTTTTTTTTTTTTTGGTAAGGTTTGGGTGTAGTTGTGAATTATTTATACTGTTTCAATTGATAAGAAGGATTATTGAGTGATGTATTAGAGTATATGGCAGAGCAGATCAGGGTCAAGTCATCAGTGCATTGAACTATGGTAACATTTTTTGTAGCAGTGTAGAGGTCATTGGTTGAATATTTTTAAAACTATGGGGCCTAGTATAGATCCTTGTGGGACACCAGTACTTACTACCAAGAAGGGGAAGAAATCATTTAATAATTTCATTGCATGTTTCCGTTTGAGAGCTAGCTATGGAACCACTGCACTGAAAAGTTGGTCAGCCCTACGAATGAAAGGTTATGTAAAACGTTTTGGTGGGAGACAGTATCAAAGCATTTGATAAGTCTAGAAAGATGTGGTTGTTGACAGTAAAGCGGTAGTTGTGCTGTGATGATGATAGAAGCAATGTTTGGTTGAAGACAGAAGCTGATTGTCTCTTAGATAGTTGAGACGTTGTGTATAAATACACTTTTCTAATATTTTTGTTAGGGGGATAAAATGGCAATTGGCCAGTAGTTTGAAATATCTGTATTGATTCCACCCTTGTGCAGTGGAATAATGAATTACTTTTTTCCTTAGTGAGTGGACTTTATTTTCAGATATGGTCTGATATATCAGTACTGAAACTGGATATACGATATTCTTAGCTGCTATTTTAAGATATTCATTAGTCTATCGGGGCAGTTGTAGTAGGTTTTAATTTCTCTAAGTTTGATGATGACTGCAAGCAAGGAGCAGTTATTAAATTCCCAAATGACTTAGCCATCCTGCAGGAAGCACAGTTACTGTTCTCCCTATCAACCCACACAGTAAACACACACACACACACACACACACACACACACACACACACACACACACACACACACACACGTAACTTTGCAATACCTATCAGTTGTGATATTAACAGTCCCATTCTTACTATAGGAGTGAATGGGTGGAGGTCATCTAACAATGGTGTACACTTTTGTTTTGCTTCATTGACCAAATAGCATAATGTAGGCATTTCTTTGAATCATTTTGCTGTGCTATTCTGATGCCAGTGAAATTTCAGGAGAAGGAAACATGCAACCAAACAAACAGTCACATCTCTACGCAGTCTTTGCCAATGAGACAACTGTCATGCTACAGATCACAGCCTCTGTACTGCAGTACTGATACAGTGTTGCAGTGAGACAACTATCATGCTACAAATCACTGCCTCTGTAGTGCAGTACTGATACAATATTACCAGCGAGACAACTGTCATGCTACAGATCTCTGCCTCTGTACTGCAGTACTGATAGAGTGCTCCCTGAATTGGTTTGGTATAATATAATGTGCAGTCCTGCTGAGAACAGAATAATGCAGTATGTTGTATATTTACGAACCCCAGATAAACTGTTAAGAAAAATCAAAGCAAGTCTTTATGAATATCCATTTTATGTCCCATAATAGACTATACACCCACCTTTTCCATTTCTTTTGTAGGTTATTTTAATGTTCTCTTCAGTAATATTTTACAAGCACATTTTGTTTATATTTTTTACTTTAATAAATTGAATAATTTATGCCTTCGTTTTATTAGACATCAATGTTTTTAACTGGTGAATATTTAAGTCTATATAGTATTCCAAAACTAAATTTTAAAGTAAAGGTGCCATGATTTTTTTACCAAATTTAGATAAGACCTGAGGCTAAGTTTCTGAAAAAAACTTCTATTAAATATTAAATGTACGATATTGCTAGTTACTTTGGCTGGGAATAATAAATAAATAGATTCAACTTTGGCATAGCACATCTGTGGATTTGTACAAAAGAGGAATGTTGAGGGGGCAGAAGGTGTTGGAGGTGTGCATCGACTGAAGCTGGCTATTTATACCTTCTTTGGCTATGTCCCCCTTTCAGCAAGCCTGTGGATGAGGGTAACAGGAGAATGTAGATGGGCTCTTTCCAAAAATGGATTCATGATTATTTGCTGTGCATCATTTACTGAAAATATCAGCAAAATCTCCCTTGAACTGATCAAGCAGTGAAATGGCAGTTGAAGTATCATCATGTTCCTCTAAAAAAATTCCCCCATGATCTACACCAGATTTTGTCTACTGGGTATCAAAGATCTACTGATTTCCTTACAGCAGAAATTTTTTCTAGGGTTTGCAGACCTGAGCAAATATCACTGTTGTCATCATGAGCGACTGTTTTTGTTTTTTTTTTTTTGTTTTTTTCACTAGATTTTTCATATATGCATTTTTTGATAGAAATCTGAGTGTAAAATTTTAAAATTTGTGATGAACAGGCTTATGTATATATAGATATTCTTATGAGTGTGGTAATTGCTTTTGTTCTACATGTTCTTAAACAATATGTATTATTTTAACCCAACAAAATGTAGTGTTATGTATTCTTGTTTAATTTAGTTTTTAATTTTTAGTTGCTTTTCCCACTTGACACTCCAACCTAAAAAAGTTCTAATTGAAGAAAGTGTTCTATGGTAAAAATTTCTGAATGTTGGTAGAAAAGATTCCTATGGAATTTGAAGACTTGTGTTAACTTTTTCTTTTGTGGTATTACAATGAAATTCTTTCAGGAAGTTTGAGCAATTATTAATGTGTAATTTTTAGTTCAACTTTTAGTTTAGTTTAACATGTCTTGGATTCACAGAGCTTGAAGTAGGACAGTACTGTGTCGTATATCCACTGGTTTATGGGGGAAGGGGTATTTAGCAAGTAAACATGATAATTGTCTTTTTTACAACACAACTACCTAATAAGCCACTCCCATGCTTTTAAACAGGTATATAAATGGAATGGTGAATTTTTACACTTTATTGTCTTTTTTCAAACTTCTATTTGGCTCACTTGTTTGCATGTTTTTAATACTTGATAAAGAAGATTCGACTTGAACCGTCTTGTGCTTTCGTCCTTTCATCAGTGGATTTGTACTTTGGAATGACCGATTGGTTTGGATATTCACAGTACGTTTTTATTAGGTGCATGAACTCTAGGGAATCCTAGATCTTCCACATAGAGACTTTACCTTATTATTTATTTTTGAACCCAGTATACTGAAGAAATGGGTTTGTGCGACTTCAAGGGATACCATGGAGACTGTTTGAATCAGCTAAAGAACCAAGTAATAAATGCAGTTACGTATTACTTAGGAGGCTTTGGGAAGGAAGGAGTAGTACTTCAGAGTAAATGGCTGTTCTTGAAATGACACCTCCCTACCTTATATTTTCAGAGTCTTGAAACTGAGACATGTATATTCAAACACTTACTACTGTTGCTTTCAGTACTGACAGTAAAATTTGGGATAGTGTACAAGTACGCAAATATGGCATTAGTCAATAATTCTGTTCACTGACTGACTTTCATGCTTTCCCTTGCTATATTAACTTAGCAAAAAATCTGGTCATTGTAGCAGCATCTTATTCTCTTTTGGTTACCAGCTGAATCTGACTGGGCCCATAGGGTACCCATTATTAGTGGAGGCACGGGGAAAAAAGCTTCAAGTTACATAGCAAAAAGCATTCTGCAAATACTGATGCAATACAAAATTATTGCAAGAGAGATTTTACATTACAAACTCATTAACTATTACATTAACTGATTCACTCCAATGGGGCTCAGGAAGTTTGCACTGTAACTTCTAATGGGCAGATCCTAGGCATTCTGACAGAATCACATTATGTCCTCACATTTCAAACAAATGTTCATATATCTGAAACCACAGGGGTGATGAAAGTATAAATTGCAAACCCTTCAGCACAAACTATTTTTATAGTGGTAGTATTCTTTAGATTCTAGATCTTAAACTGAATTGTATAAGTCCCAGTAAACCCAGTAACTATTACATTTGTAATATTTTGTAAACAACTTACAATATCTCAGCAACCACTCAAGTTACACACATACTGTCAGCAGCATTTTATTCATTTTGCTGTGAGCTTTTATATGAGGCTAAGGAGTTCTGTTTGTGCTACTTGGTTGTTGAAATATTTAGAAAAATGTGCAAAATGGTATCTATATAAATTAATATAAAAAACAGCAGTTAATATCTCTTTACCTGCTCCAGATAGAGGTCAAATATTAATGCAGTTGAGTTTGCCATTGTGTAAGCTTTAAGATGAAATCTTTTAAAACCATGTACATAGCATGGGTTTGAAATTACTGATGCAAATATGAACAAGTAATATCTGACACCTAGACGTGTTAGTAGGACTTAACTGCAGGTGCATCTGGAGGCGTCACTCATATGTAAAGGATTAAATGAAATATATTAATAAGACATTTTTGTTTACAAATTTTGTACAGTAGCAAAAACATTTGCTATATGACTACTGAGTCAGTAATAATGGAGCGGGATAGGAGATGTTTAGAAGGATTGCTGTCTGGGCGTATATGAAAAGTCTGGCTGTGCAGTAAAGTAAAATGAGATATCAGATATGTAGTAAAACTTCAGTGCTGTTATTACACAGATATGGGAAAGATCAGAAAGCAATTCAGCACTGAGAAGAGTTAGATTACATAGGTTCATAGGTTTATACTAGGCTATCTGCCCTAAGGCATTTATAAGCCTAGCCCAAATTTTTGTGGCTTACGCCACCCTTTATATGAAAAAATACTGTGCCCATTAGTTTGTTGTGCCTCTGTCCAGCAGTGACACAGAGATGATTCCCAGGATAAACCTACGATCTCCCATCCACAGGTCAAGATTTCTCTTGAACAGAGCCAGCGAGGTGCTCTGCCTCACATGGACCGGGATTTTATTCCACAGCATAGGGAGTCTCTGAGTGATAAATCTATCCCTCCAGCACGTCCTATTTATATCCGTGCTAAGGTTTAAGTCGCTTGCTCTAGTGGTTTTGGTGGATTTGGATTTTTTGAGTTGGAGCATGTCCATTAATTCCGGGTTGGACATGGCCTTGTATGTCAGGCACATGTCACCTCTGAGCAGACGGTATGCAACTGAATAGAGCTGGAGTTTCTTCAATCTGGCAGCATATGACAGATTTTGGAGTCCCTTTATCCTTTTGGTGAGGAACTTTTGGGGTCTCTCCAATTGCTGCAGATGTCGGGTGAGATATATCCCGAATGGGGCATTGTACTCGATCATTGGTCTGATAAGTGAAGAGTACAGGGGAACAATGACCTCACTAGATCTGGATGTGAATCCCTTCATGATCAGGTGGGCAATGTAGAAGGTCTTTCTAACCACTTTAGCAACGTGAGTGTCAAAAGAAAGGCCACTGTCAACCTGGATCCCCAGGTCCCTGATAATCTCTTCTGTGCTTAGTGGATTGCCACCTATATGGTAGCTTGGGGTTACCTTGTTTTTCCTGAAGGGTATGACTATACATTTTTTGGCGTTTAACTTCAGGCCATGGCTCTGGCACCAGCTATCTGTTTCCGTGAGTCCCTTCTGAAGGATATCCGTGTCCGATGCACTTTCCACTATGGCGCCCAGTTTGCAGTCGTCTGCAAACTTTGTCAACCAAAGTCCTCCCATGTTGGCCTGTACTTCTGAGAAGTAGATGCCGAACAATAGGGGGCCAAGGACTGAGCCCTGTGGGACACCACTTGTGACCGGCTTGGAGTCTGACATAGCGCCAGCAACTCTAACCCTGTGGGTTCTGTCCTTAAGCCAGTTTGCAACCCATCTTGTGACATATGGGTTTACATTTAAGCTGGTAAGTTTTTCTACAATACCCGAGTGGGGTATTGTGTCGAAGGCCTTTGCAAGGTCAAGGTAGGCTGTATGGACTGCCTTTCCCTCATCAATGGCCTTGGTGACTGTTTCGAAAAAGTCGACCAAGTTCAAAAGGCATGATCTGCCCTTGACAAAGCCAAACTGGGTCGGGTCCAATGTCTGCAAGTCCCCTATATCTTTGTTTATGAGCTCCATTATGATCCTCTCCATAGCTTTGCAGACTAGACTTGTTAAACTTATGGGGCGGTAATTACCAGGGTCAGTAGAGGCACCGCCTTTGTGGAGTGGGACCACAGTTGCCGTACGCCACTCCTTGGGCACGTATCCTGTGGTAAGGCTGAGATTAAACAGCTGCCTTATGTGCGGGTTTAATTCCTCATTTAGCTCGTGTAGCACACAGCCGGGGACACCATCCAGTCCCATTGATGCTGTGTTTTTAGCTTTAGAGAGCAGCTTTCACCTCGCATTTGAGATGTCTGGGAGGCTACACTCTGCTGGGATAGTTATCTCTCCTTTAGGGGAGAGGGGTGAAGTTTGCACTGAACCTGTCTGCCAGTATGTTGGCAATATCTGTGGGTTCAGTGATTTTTGTATCATTTTGGACTAATTCTGAGCATATCTGGGAGTTTCCACCCAGATTCCTAACATAGCTGAAAAAGGCCTTATGATTGTCCTTTGAATCCATGGCAATTTTTCTCTCAAAATTGGCCTTAGTTGATTTTATGAGATGATTTTATGATTTTATTTTACATGGCAAAATAGCTCTTATAAAAAACAGAACAACAAAGTAAGATATGGAGGAGAAGGAGTATGTGTGGCAGGGAAATAAGAATTTTACAATAGGAAGGTTCAAGCCTGGGTAGGAGCATGAGCAAAGCCAGTAGTTAAAAAAGGAAGGCTTTTGGAGCATGTTTCAAAGCATGTAAGTTAGAGTTTATTTATGTTATTTATTATTGTTTATTTTACAGGGTAGAGCACAAATCTCCATGGAACCTTTTCAGACCCAACCCAGGAAGAGTGTCTGTTCTGATGGCTAAATTTAGTGAGTTCCAATTTGAGGCTATGGTGCCAGAGCAGAAGCATTGCCTTGCATGTTCATCAGGTTTATGAACAGAGAGGAGCTGTTTGTCTTCTGACTAGAGAAATCGGTTTAGATGGTAGCTATGGAGAAGGGATTTCACCACAGTACAGACCGATAGTTTATGTACAATTTTATGTATTATAAGTAGTTGTACACAGGTTAGGTGATTATGATGTTCAGGTCACTTTAGATTATTAAATGGTTATCAGGGGTGTGTGAGGTGGTAAGCAGCATTTTGTTACAGCATATTTTCATTTTCTTCTTTATGGAAGTTTGCAAGTTGATGAAAACCAGGGCTCCATAAAGCAGTGATAGTAGGAATTGACTGCCAACAAGACTAACTCGAGTTGATGCATTTTGGAAGTGTTTTGCCTATAAAGCATTTATAGTTTTTTTTTTTTTTAGTGATTTTGTTTTGTTTTGATATTACCATAAATGTGAAGATCAAATTTGAGTTTGTCATCTATTATCATGCCTAATATTTTTTTATCATATCCAATTTCAATTTTAAATTCTGTGTTATAAAGGGAAATGATTTTAAATAGGGTAGTATTTTGATTGTGTGCTTTGGGGTGAATATGAGTAGTTTGGTTTTATTAGGGTTTAATAAAAGGTTGGAATTGATGAACCAAGTCTCAGTGGAGTGTAATGCTTCTTGCATTATTTGTTAGAGATGGGACAGGTTATTAGATGTGCATATAAGCGTATAGTTGGCAGCATAATGGATTAGTGAGGCTTGACAAGAGGCAGTGGAAAGGTTGTTGATAAAAATATCAAAAAAGAAGAGGCTGATGATGGAACCTGGGGAGATATTTGTAAAATTAGGTAGATATGAAGAGAAAGATAAAGAGAGGGAGAGAGCCTTGCCATTTTATACGTTGTTGTCTATTAGATAGACAGCTATTGGACTAGGTGATGGTTGGTGGTGATAGTCAAAGGAAGGATAGTTACACTAGGAGTTTATGTGAGACTGTATCAAAGGCTTTACCAAGGTCAAGGAATAAAAAGAAGGGAAGATTGCTTGAGCCCTTTTCTTTATTTACAGTGTCTATGAAGGACAGAATTGCAGAGGTTGTGCTGTCTATGGGTCAAAAGCCATGCTGACTACAAGTCAGGAGTTGGTTTTGAAGGAGATATTGGATAAGTTGCTTATGGATACATTTTTCTAAGGGTTTAGAAATAGGTGACAATTTTACAAAGAGAAATGTGATATTTAATTTGAATTTCCCCTTTATTTAGGGTAATGGTATGGGATAGTTTCCAGATGGGGGGGGAACACATTTTTCCTGTCTAGATCTATTATTTGGTAAGCTATGGCATCAGTGGCTAGCCTTTGGTATTATGGCAGCATTAGCTATCATGGCAGTAGGTTGTGGAGGAGTTAGAGCACAGTTTCAATTAAAGTAGTTTTTTTATTATGTTGTTTGGTGCTGGGGTTAGAGGGATGGGTTGGTGAGTAGTACTGTTGGATTGGTTTAGATCTAAATGCAGGAAACCATTAGAAGGTATTATGGAATTTATGGGTATTTGAGTCAAAGGTTTTGTGGGGATGTGTGTGTTTTGGGTTAAAGAAGCAATGCTTTCAATGAATATGCAGTAGTTTGTAATGGGATATTATTAGGTGATAAGTTGGGTCTGTTTTTTTTACCTGGGTTCAGTATGGAATAGTTGAAGACCAGAATTTATTTTTATTACATTTGTGGTCGGTTGAAAGGTTTTTGATGTATTGTTTCTTTGTTAAGATTAACTTGTTTTTTTTTTTTTGTTACCTGGTCACAAAGTTGCCTAAACCTTTGAAGGTTATTAATTCTTGTTATTTTGCTACCCTTTCCATGCCCTGTCTGTACTATGCATAAGGTTTTTAATCTGTTCTGAAAGTCAAGCATGGTTTGTTTTATTCTTCTGTTGAGAGGAATACAGCTGTTTAGCTGTTTAGGAGTAAGGTGTTGAAGTGTATAATAGCATCATTTAAAGAGGAGGTTAGTATATATTAGTTGATGGCTTTTAAAGTATCAATAAATATCTGTTGATTGAAATTTGACAGAATGCATGTATTTTTATACCGACATGATTTGGCCATGTGAGTTATACTTCTACTGACATACGCAGGGAGATGGTTATTTAGAGTATTAGGAAGTGTAGCAGCAGTCAAATATTCGCCTGGATCAGGAACTAATATCCATTAGAGAACGGTACTTTTATAACATGACATGTATCTAGTAGGGCTCTGAATGAGCTGTGTGAACCCATATATGTTTATACTAGAGGCTTAGCAGTTAGTTGTTAGGTTCTGCCAGTCTATACTGACATCATCTGGTATGATGGCTTCATTTGCAACGGTATTAGATACCCAGAAGAGTATATCTGCCAGTATGGGAGTATTTTTACCTGGGGGTATACAGAGTACAACAATACATATACTTTTTTTTTCATTCATATTAAGGAAGTTGAGTATTTCAACATTATGGAATGTTGGAATAGGTTTCAGAATGTTGGGTAATGAAGCAGGTGATGGAAGGGTTGGTCAGCTCTAATTATATTATATTGTAGTAGAAGGAGTTCTCTATCTTTATCCTTGGATTTAAGCCACTTTTCAGTGACTGTTAAAATGTCTGTGGTGTGGAGACAGATTCAGGCAAGTAGTTCATTCAGTTTACTGCATATGTTATGTAGCTTTAAAGTAATAATATATAATTTCTATGTTGGTATTTAGATGTGGGAGGGTAAGAATGACAGGTTGCTATAGCCTCTGTGGTTGGTGTAGAGGGACTGACAGAAGCATATGGATTTGGTTGAGTAAACAGAGGGTTTAAGGCTGGCATATGTGGGTGGGTTGAGATACCATTTCATTTTACTTGATAGCATTTATCCGATGAGTGGGATGTTAAGGGGATGTTGTAGCATCTATAGTATTGGACAGGTTAAGCAGGCCTGGGTTACAGTGGATGCTGCCGCACTGTGAGATTTTAGAAAAACATAATTCAGATTTGGTAACTAATTTTGTTGAAGGGTAAGTTGTTTGATGGGTTTCTGGTAAACTACATTTTATTTAAAACAGAGATGGGGTCGATATTATACAGACATGGAGAGATGGCAAAATTACAGTTTTTCCCCACTGGTAACAGAAAGGAGAAGTAATGGCTGATGTATCATATGGGATTGGTATATTGGGAACTGCTGTGATACTTGCTAGAAGAAGATGGGACATGATAAGCAAGACAGGTAGCAACCTGATAAGGTGGAGCAAGGTATGACAGATAGCGAATCTGGGGAACTAGCTGTGTAAGAGTTTGATGAGAAGTGACTGTGGAAGTCAAAAGGGGTAGTGGGAAGGGTAATTCAAAAAAAGTGTTACCAGAACAGAATATCAGCACAGTAATTCACAGAAAGTAAGAACTGCATAAAAAATTATTTTATATAATGATACCTTGAAAAACACACACACATACATATATATATATATATATATATATATATATATATATATAGAGAGAGAGAGAGAGAGAGATTTATTTATTTTACATTTGTTGACCGGGATTGTCTGACTGAGCTGAAGAGCTCTTTTTCAGCGGAGGCCTGGGGAGAAAAGCTCTAACATATTAAACAATTTTCATTATAAATTAGCATTAAACAGCAATGTTACAGGATTATTACAAGGCATTAAGTAGCAATACAATATTATACAGTGTCAAGAATCAGGATTATAGCCAAACTATTCCATGATGTATAAAAATAAATATGTCATTAAGATGAATATAGTTTTTGGGGTAAGTGGTTACAAAAACCCAGTTTTATTATAATGTAGTTGCATGAAGGCAAGACAGTTATAACAAAATGTTTCTCTGAGGCAATTTGCTTAATAGATTTTAGAAGACAGTAGAAAGAGCAGTCAAGGAAGATTAGAGAGAGCTAGTGAGAAGAGTGAGTTAAGGGCAGAAAGTAGATTAAGGTATGAGACGTGGGGGATGTTCACGGAGGGAGTGTGCAGTGGCAGGACCAGTGACTTGTAAAGTGCTCTTTGGTGGCAATTGTTTAGGCTGTGTAAGGGTCCTGATTTCTAGTGGGAGCCTATTCCAAGCAATAGTGGGGTGATAGCTGTACATGTTGCGTCCAACTTTAGACTTGGGTTTGTAGATTTGTAGTAGGTCTTGGTAAGAGCTTCAGAGAGGTCTGGAGGGAGAATAATGGGAGATGAGAGGGGAGTAGGAAGGCTGGTATAGGATAGAATGGATCATCTGGAGCTGAGAGAGAAGAAGCTGGTGGATAATTCAAGCCAGTTTAGGTGTTTTACAGAGAGACAGTGATGGGATTTGTAGGTTTGCTGGCCAGCAAATCTAGTAACCTTGTTGTAGGTAGATTCAAGTTTGGTCAGGAGTGTAGAGTTAAGATTTGTGAGAATTTGAGAACTGTACATTAGACTGGGTAGAACGTAGGTAAGACAGAGAGTAATCTTGGCTTCAGAGGTAAGGAATTTCTTGTTATGGTAAAGGAGCCCTAGTTTTCATAGGTTGGTACTAGGCTATCGGCCCTAGGGCCTATACAAACCTAGCCATAACTATTCCCAGGCTATTTCTTCCCACACTATTTACTTTCCTAGACCCCTGTCTAGCAGAGCGACTGATGTGATCCCCAGGGTGACTTTCCTTTCTCCCATCCAATCATTAAGGTTCCTTTTAAAGAGGGCCAAAGAGGTGCTCTGCTTGACATGTATGGGCAGTCTATTCCAGAGTCTGGGGAGTCTCTGGGTCAGGAACCTATCCCCCCAACATGTTTTGTTTACTGTGATGACAATGTTTAGATCCCTGTAGTGTGTGGAATGAGTTTTTTTGATACAGTTACTAACATGCAAGTTAAATTTAAGATGATCGTCGATGATTATGCCTAAGAGCTTAGTGCTGGATTCTACCTGAATGGGAGTGTTACTAAGGGACTGTATGGAGAAAGAGGGTTTAATATTGTTGAACTTTTCAGGTAGGAAAGCAACAGCTTTGTTTTTTTGGGGTTAAGGATGAGTTGGTTGTTGGAGAGCCATGTTTCAACTAAGTTAAAAGATGCCTGAATAGCTGAGAAGTGTTTAGAGGGAGAGTTGGCTGTGGTGATGACTATAGAGTCATTTGTGTATTGCACTAAAAATGACTGAGGACAGGAGGTATAGAGCTGAATAGTAAAGATATTAAAAAGCAAAGGCCGTCGGATAGAACCTTGAGGTACACCCATTTGTACAGGGAGAGTGCAGAGTGTGTGTGTGTGTGTGTGTGTGTGTGTGTGTGTGTGTGTATATACATATATATATATATATATATATATATATATATATATATATGTATATATATATATATATATATATATATATATATATATATATATATATAAGGCAGGGAATCCAGATTTATTTTAAAATAGTATATCAGGTCTTAAAGAAAAATCTTAAATCTGACAATATATCATTAAATTATGGACTCAGTATGTAAAATGTGTAAGGATGAGAAGGAAGGTGCATTTAATGACTTCAGTACTGAAAAGGGAATCTGAGAAAGGAGAAGAGGGTATAAGAATATTCTGGTTTGACCAATCTGTGAAGTTCATCAGATAATTCTTACTCAAACTGATATGTATAAACTGAATTTCTATATCCAATGTATACTTATATGCTTGTTTTACTTCACTTCCAGCAAGTTCTGGGCACGTACAGAAAAAGGTATAATTATGTTAAGCAGTGTAACCAGAAAAGCAATTATCATAATTTATAGTCTAGGGCATTAGTCATGTCATTTACAGAACACACCAGACATGTACAATTGTTGCCACACCTCACCGATTATTTTCAGAGTTCTAAACTACCTCCTTAAACAGGAACAGGACTTAATATACCTTCATCTCCACTCTAGTAAGTAAGTCAACAAAGTAAAAAAAAAAAAAAAAAAAAAAAAAAAAAAGAATTTAAAACTAGAGAAATAATATTGTAAATGAGGTGCAGATATAACAAGAATATAAAACTAAAACTTCTGATGTGGATTGCTACCTCCAGATAAGTGGGGGCAGAATTACAAACTGGGGTACAGCTATTATGCTGTTTGAAAAACCTTAGCTTATAGCTATTAGTAAGAATTCAGCTTTAAGCTTTATGTATGACTATATCCTTACTCTATTCCAAATATTTTTTTTAAAAAGCAGTTGAAATCAATGAAAAAATGAACTCACCCCTCTGCACCACCTAAGTAATACATGCTAATCCTTATCCTTAACCCTGCCCTTAGCCCTGCACCTCACCTTTAAAAAAACTGTTAGGGTTAACACCCACTACTAAGGTGGATCAGGGGGCAGAGCATTAAGAATGTTCATAGGTTCATAGGTAGGTACTAGGCTATCAGCCCAAGGGCCTAAGTAAGCCTAGCCAACAAGGTTCCCTGGCTTACGCCACCCAAGATAGTTATTTTCCTGTGCCTCCGTCGAGCAGAGCCACATAAGTGATCTCTGGGGTGTATTTCCTATTTCCCATCCACTCGTCAAGATTTTTCTTGAAGAGTACTAATGAGGAACTTTGCTTGACATAGGGTTTGACATAACTATATATTAGGCAGAGATCACCTCGGAGTAGGCGATATGCTACAGAGTAAAGCTGGTGTTTTTTGAGACTGTCAGTGTAGGGCATCTGTCTGAGGCAGTAATCCTCCTTGTGAGGTACTTCTGTGGCCTTTCCAGCTGATGCAGATGTTTTGTGAGGTATATTCCAAAAGAGGCGTTGTACTCTATAATTGGTCTAATGAGTGTCAAGTAGAGGGGAACAATGACCTCTTTTTTCCTGGATGAGAACCCTTTTGTGATGAGGTGTGCCACGTACAAGGATTTCCTGTCTACTGTGGAGATGTGATTATCAAAGGGGAGACTGCTGTCCACCTGAGTCCCAAGGTCTCTTATCACACATTCGGCATTAAGTAGACTGCCGCCTATATGGTAGTTCATGTGTACAGAGTTTTTACCAAAGAGGATGACAATGCATTTGTTGGCATTGAGCTTGAGGCCATGGCTCTGACACCAGGCATCTGTCTCAGTGAGGCCCTTTTGTAGGATGTCCACATCATTTGGGGACTCAACTATGGCTCCCAGTTTGCAGTCATCTGTGAACTTCATTAGCCAAAGGCCTTCTGTGTTAGCCTGTACTTCAGAGAAGTAGATAGCAAACAGGAGAGGTCCCAGGACTGAACCCTGTGGTACTCCACTTGTCACTGGTTTGAAGTCAGATTTAGAGTCTTGAAGTTTTACAGTGCGGGTTCTATCAGTGAGCCAGTTGGCACCCCATCTTGTGACGTAGGGATTTATACCTAGTTTAGTGAGTTTAGCTATAATTCCAGAATGGGGGATGGTGTTGAAAGCCTTGGCGAGGTCAAGATAGGCTGTGTGAACCACCTTACCCTCGTCTATGGCTTTGTTGACTGCCTCAAAGAAGTCGATCAGGTTCAGGAGGCACAATCTGCCTTTCACAAACCCAAACTGAATGGATCCAGAGTTTGGAGGTTACCATTGTCTTTGTTTATGAGTTCCATGCTGATACGTTCCATGGCCTTGCAGACCAGGCTCATCCGGCTAATAGGAGGATTGTTCCCGGATCAGTGGTGGGTCCCCTGTGTACAGTGGGATAACTGTTGCTGTGTGCCATTCAGTGGGCACAAAGGCTGATGTGAGTCTAGAATTGAACATGGTGCTTAGGTGGGGAGCCAGTTCATTCTGAAGTTCATGTAAAACGCAGCCTGGGATGTTGTCTGGTCCCATGGATGCTGTGTTTTTGGCTTTAAAAAGAGTGCAGCTTTTACCTGCATAGTTGTGATTACAGTGACTCTGCATTCTTTCTGTACAGATATGGGCCCTGTAGGGGGTGAGAGGGGGGTAACGTTAGCACTGAAACTAGCTGCCAGGATGTTGGCAATATCAGTTGGTTCTGTAATTTTCATGCCATTGTGTTGTAACTCAGAGCAGATCTGGGTGTTGCCATTGAGATTCTTGACATAGCTATAGAATGATTTGTGGTTGTCCTTAGAATCAGTGGTGAGTTTGTTTTCATAGCTAGCTTTCAAGGATCTTATAAGGGATCTCAGCTTCTTACTAAGGCTGACCAGGGAGCTCCTCCACTCATGGGATTTTACTCTCTTTTGCAACTGTTTCTTCCTTCTGTTGTAGAGTTTGTTTATGGCAGGGGACCACCAGATTGGCTTCCTTTTTTGGAGGATAGCATCTAGGTCCTGTTTGGGATAGCACGATCCATGCACTTGTGCAAGTGCTTATAGAGTGCATTTGTGTAGGATTCAGCAGTTGTAATTGTATTGTCCATCTGTATGGGTGTCATGAAGTTTGCCACTTCTGTCCTAAGAAGCATGAAGTTGGCTTTGGAGAAATGTTTTATCATGGTTTCCTTAATGGGGGGTGGGGGTGGGATGTGGATATCTAGGGTGATTAGCTTATGGTCAGATCTGACAAATGAGGAGTTGACTTCAGGTGTGGAACACCGGTCACACATGTTGGTAATGACTAGGTCTAAGATACTGTTGCCCCTGGTGGGGGTGTGGATAAGTTGATCCAGGGCATTGGAATTTATGCATTCCAGAAAATGTTGAGCGAAGGAGTTGGTACTGGAGTAGTTTACCCAGTTAATGGTGGGGTAGTTGAAATTACCCATTATTAGGGTGTTTGGTAGAACCCTAATATTTTCCAGTATATCAAGAAAAAATTAGTGGGAATCCTAGGGCATGGTGGGGGATCTGTAGCAAGCTACAATTTGGATTGCAGTTCTGCCCAGAATTTGTTGCACTTGGATAACCTCGGATGCATTATGCTGAGCAACTAGCCTGGAGGTGTGGATATCCTTAATGGATATGGACACACCTCTGCCTTTGGTGTTCCAGTCCAGGTTAGATTGTCAAAAGGTGTGGTATGAGTTATAGCCTGGTAATGCAGGGGTGATGTCTGGAGCCTTAAACCAGGTTTCAGTCACTGCACAGATATCAATGTTCTCCATTTTAAGGAGTGCCTCAAGGGAGTGCATTTTGAGATTCAGACTTCTAGCTTTGAGTAGCATTACTCTCAGTTTTCGCTTGCCTGTTCCTGTTACAGTGGTGAATTTGTCATTTGAACCTTGCCTAAAAAAGACACTATAGGGGCAGCAAGAGCCTTAGCCAGTATCCAGAATCCCAGGGGCGACAGGTACAGGCCATCTCTGGCAAAGCATCGTGGTCTGTCTGCCATGTTGTCCCAGGTAGATACTGGACCCTCTTAGAATGACACCAGAAGACTAGCCAATTGTTGAAGTTAATCATTTTGTCCTTGTACTGCGGTACCATTCTTGGCAATGGCAGGATGCTACTCAGGGCTAGGGTCATACCTGTCTGGGCATAAAATATCAGAGAGCTCTTCCATGTCTCTTTTCATGTAGTCCAGGGAGGTGTGTCTCAGGTCATTCACAGCAACATGGACAATGACAGAGTCATATTTGTACTTGTTGTGGAGTGACTTGAGTGCGTGGGTTATGTGCCGCATATTGGCACCCGATTGGCAGCTGACAATAACCTTCTCCTTGTTTAGTCTGGTGAGTGGGACATCATTGTGCCTGACTATAGAGTCACCTATGACTAGTGTGTTGGGAACATTGTTTTGCCTTATGGGCTGTGGTTGAGTGGCACACTGAGTCTGTGGGCTATGTGTCATTTGAGTTGTGTTGGGGGGGTGGAGGTTGCTTGTGTTTCTGCTTTGGAGGTCTCTTTTGCTTGAGCAGATTATTATTCAGAGCCTCTGTGAATGCTTTTGTGTTTCTTTGTGTGAATTTTGGTGGTATAGGTTTAGTGGGACTATGTGATTAGTGTGGTGTGGTGCAAGTGTTTACCCTCTCCTCTTGACTGTCAAGTTCAGTCTTGGTTGGAAAGAGCTTTACCTCCAGTTTGGCTAGATAAGTGCATCTCTCACAGGTTGTAGTGTTGGGTGGTTTGAGTAGAGGGTTTTCTGTGTACGAGGCAATTGCTACATTGCCCCAAACTTCCCAGATTCATCAGATAGACAGGAGAGAACACTGGGAGCTGACCCTTGGACATGCCTGAATAAAAAAATATTTTCCTCTAGATAAGTGAGGAAAGTGAGTACAAGAGCTGTTTTTCAGTAAGCAAGTGAGGAAAGTAAGTACAAAAACTGTTTTCCTCTAGGTAATGAGGAAGGTTGAGTGCTGTAGTAGTTTGTAGCTCATTTAATGCTTACAACAAGTTCTGAACATGTGCTGAGCACGAATAAGCAAATTCAAGTGCTAAAACTAAGAATATGTATCTGAACTAGACTAGTTACAGGAAACTTAAGTGTAAATGTGGGCTTTTAAATCAGAAAGTTCAGAGAGATGGAAAAACTGCCCAAATGGCCAATAACTACATTTTCTGGGCCAGAACAACTCCTTATGTGGTAGATAGGTTAAATAGTGCTCACCACTCCCACTGATAAGCTAGAAGGCTTCCCTCCAACAGGGAAAGGCTTGGGGGCTCAGGAACTTACAAACAGTCCTGGATACAGCAAATCTGCATCTGGACTAGACTAGTTACAGGAAGGGGGGTTGAACAAGTGCAAATATAGGCTTTTAAATCAGGATGTTGAGAGAGAAGGAAAAACTGCCCAGACAACCAATAAGTACAATTTCTAGGCCAGAAACAACTCCTTATGTGGTAGATAAGTTACCTTGTGCTTACCACTCCCACTGATACGCTAGCAGGCTTCCCTCCAACACAGACACGCTTGGGGGGGGGGGGGCTCAGAAGCTTTCAAACAGTCCTGGATATAGCAATTCTGTATTTGGACTAGACTAGTTACAGGAAAGGCAGGAAACAAGCTTAACTTTGATTTGTTACAGTTAAGCAGAACACAGGGAGATTCTAGCAATATATAAATAAAACAACAAACAGAAGTAAAAACATGGCTGCTAAAGGTAGGTACTGCTACAAAAATAACAAACACCATATAAAAAGTATCACTACCACCACAGCATAGAACATAAAACTTAATGAAGGTAAAAACTGGGTGAAAGATAAAAACAACCAAAGTCATGAGAAAATAAGTGCTTTCAGATACTAACAATACCTTTCAATCGATCTAATTAATTTCCTGTCAATGTTCTTAAGAAAACTCATGACTAATCACAATCCATGGTTCAGTTTACACCTTTTTAAGGCAGGTTTCAAAGGGAGGCATGTATTAAGTCCTGGGGATGTGTCACCTTGTAGGTTACCTATCCAATGCATCTCAGCTAGCTCAGTTTGTAAAGTTATATCACCACTCCTAGCACCCCTAGCATTTCCTCTGAGAACCTGAGGATCCAAACAACAAAAAGAACATGTAACATTAGATGAAATATGTTTCATCCATTGACTTTTGTTGTCCTTTAAGCGAATGTCACTCACATGTTTAGATATTCTTTCCTTAAACTATTACTTTTACCAACATAGAAACAATCACATTGTTGGCAACAAACAATGTATACCACATTCCTGGTCTTACAATCAGCATATGTTCATGGTGCATAGCATTTACCATTCATGGAGTGGACAAAATCCTGTTTTGTAGAGATATAGTTACAATTCGTGCAAGTCCTGCATGGATAGGTACCTACTCTTTTGGACCAAACCCAATCATTGTATAACTGTTTTGACATAATAAACATTTTAGATGCTTATTATTCCTAAAGGTAAAAGCCAGAGGATCCCCCACTATCCTCTTGATAGTATTGTCATTGGTTAAAATCCTCCAGTTATTCTTTATAACATCACAAACATAATGAATATCACTGGAGCAAGTCAGGACAACTCTAGTGCACTGGTCAATTCTAACATATTCTATGACCTCTGCAGTGTTCTTTTCCAAGTTTTGTGAAAAAAAATGATTTACCATGAGTATTCCTTAACATTGTAGCTTCTTGCATACATTTGTATACCTCCTTCTTCTTATATTCTCTTTGCATGAACTGATGAGCCAAGGACTCAAGCCGACACCACCCCCCACCCCCCCAGGACTTAATACATGCCTCCCATTTGAAATCTGCCTTAAAATGGTGTAGACTGTGTGTCAAAGAGGGATACTGCCAGGACAGCTATCTGGAGTTTTGTAAATCATTATATATTATTTGTGAATATCAACATGATTTATATAAGATGTTTGTGTTACAAATGTATTAGAACTGTATGTCATATATATATATATATATATATATATATATATATATATATATATATATATATCAAACTGCTGGTATAGAAGTGTGTGTTAAAAAAGGTTTTGCAAAGTGCTGTTTGAAATGTAACCACAGTGTGCCCTGCTGGAATAGAACAGAAATGTACATGCACTTTTGTAACTGTTAAATGTATATATTTTAACAGTGGAAACTGGAATACAGGAGGTTAACTTCAGAAAAATAGCTGAAATTAAATTACTTTATGGCTACACAATAAAAGATGATATCTTTCAGTTTCACTGCAGTAAGGAGACACAATGTCTAAAACTAGGGAGCTTTCTGTATTGTCTCTAAGATGAAATAATTACTAGTTTTGAAATGTGAAGGAATGTAAGTGTTTTATGACTTCCAGCATCTGCCAAATATCTGAGGTCTATGTATTTTTGCAGGTAGATGCTAAATAATGCTAGCTTCAAGCAGTGAGGATTTCACCTGTGATAGAGTCAGATGACAATAAATTATGTCATTTTGCAAGCTATCATAACAGTAATGTTTGAGATATTAATTTGAGAACTCTCTGAGAGAGAGAGAGAGAGAGAGAGAGACAGAGAGTGAGCATTCTGTATTCTGTCTTTGACCTGGCAACTAGAAGAATCATTCACCACATCTGCCTTGCTCTTAAGTAAGTTAACTAGGTTATAGTAATTCTCTTAGATTCATTCAGCAATATAATGAAGCATGGTTTAGATATTTTCCTTTATTTATTTAAGACTGTCCTGCGATGTTGTTTTAAATATTTACTGTGGTTTTGAACTCTTTTGTCACTGTGAATATATATATATTGAGTATTTTCTTGTTCTTTTATTATTTGTTGTTAAATATATTTAAACCTTTCATTATGGCTGATCTTTGTGAGAGATATTTAAGTTTTGAGAGCACTTCATATTGATTTGGTGACACTGTGCAGGCCACTCCTAATAGCCTCGATCTTGGTCAAACTACCATTGGTAGTAATATTAATATTACACAGTAAGATTGGACACCCCTTGTTAAGGGCCTTAAAATAGCTGATAATGAGTTGGCTGATGGCAGTGATAATTACCTTATAGTATGGGAAAAAGGGAGCATAGCTAGTAAACCTATGCCAGCCTTTCCCCGGCATGTGTTTGTGTAAATAAAACCTCAAAGAGAGTATGTGTCAGCTACATGAGCAGGGAAACGAAGCACTGGTTGAACAGGGAGGGTGCTGGAGGTCGCAGCTTGGCCACTCAGCTGAGATCTCAACTCTATAGCTGTGCCAGTGGGGACTCTTACTTTGGATCTGGAGAAACCAGCTCCAGATTGACTGTGGTCTCCGTGTTCTCTTAAGGGAAACTGCACTTGATGCAGAAAGCTGCATCTGGAAACACCGTGGGTGTACCTTGTCA
This sequence comes from Protopterus annectens, assembly GCF_019279795.1. Taxonomy (NCBI): domain Eukaryota; kingdom Metazoa; phylum Chordata; order Ceratodontiformes; family Protopteridae; genus Protopterus; species Protopterus annectens. The sequence continues at coordinate 643,724,233 of NC_056751.1, read as the reverse complement.
CCCTCCCATTGTACACCCCCCATTGTTTTCAATGGTGAGGCATGAGGCTCCTTGATTACTGGTCCAGTGGTGGGTCATCACATTTATTATTTAGCAGTGGGGGGGTATCAACATTTTGGGATTCAGTGGTGTGGATATTGAACTCCTGTAGGCTGTAAACAGTGGTACTAAAGAAGGTGTTTGTACTTTCAAGCAGCCACACCATAGACATTCAGAGTTTCATATCACAATAGTTTTATTTATTTTTGTTAGCTTAGCCAGGGAGAGCAGGCAAGGATGTCAGCAGAAGATTATAGCAAGCTGACAAGGAACCAGTTGACTAAGATGTGCCAAGTCAAAGGACTGGGACATGCCAATGTGACTAAAGCAAAAATTATTGCAGCCCTACCCACAGGTGCATCACAGACCACCAACCAGGAGGACAGGCAGACTGGCCTTGGGGATGTACAACTCTCAGAAAATGGATAGTTCAACTTTGCCTCAGAGGACTTAAAAATCCATCTGGAGTTAAAGAGATATGAACTGGTGGCCAAACATTTGGAAACAAAATCAGCTGAGCAACTGTGGCATTTGGAGGCTGAAGAAAATGAGAGCCAGAAGCAACATAAAAAGGAAATATTGACTTTTCACCAGGGTCATGGAGGAAATGGGGAAAGGAATAACCGAACCCCAGAAGCAACAAAGGTCAGTAAATCTCTTCCACAATTTATAGAAGGTGATAATTCTGATAGTTTCATTCATATGTATGAATGGGTTTGTAAACAGTATAATGTTGACCAAGGCCTCTGGGTATTGTTCCTGACCCCCTTACACCATGGTAAAGCTGCTGTTTCCAAATTGTCTGATACTGATTGCTTACATTATAATACTGTTACAAATTGTTTATTAAGTTAACACCTGAAACTTATGGAAAGAATGTTTGTGAGTATGGATGCAAGGCAGATGGTACAGAAATGTGTGTTGAAAAGGTTTTGATAAAGTGCTGTTTGAAATGTAACCACAGTGTGCCCTAATAGAATAGAACAGAAATGTACATGCATTGTTGTAACTGTTTAAATGTGTATATTGTAACAGTAGAAACTGGAATACAGGAGGTTAACTTTAGAAAAATGGCTGAAATTAAATTACATTATGGCTATGCAATAAAAAGATAACATCTTTCAGTTTCAATGCAACTAGGAGACACAATGTCTAAAACTAGGGAGCTTTCTGTATTGTCTCTAACGTGAAATAATTACTAGTCTTAAAATGTGAAGGAATGCAATTGTTTTATGACTTCCAGCATCTGCCAAAGATCTGAGGTTTATGTATTTTCACAGGTAGATGCTAAATAATGCTAGCTTCCAGCAGTGGAGGTTTCACCTGGGATAGAGTCAGATGACAAGAAATGATGTCATTCTGCAAGACATCCCAGCAGTAATATTTGAGATATTAAGCTGAGAACTCTCTGTGAGAGACAGAGTATTCTGTATTGTCTTTGACCAGGAAACTAGAAGAACCATTCACCACATCTGCCTTGCTCTTAAGTTAACTAAGGTATAGTAATTCTTTTAGATTCAGTAAGGAATATAGAGAGGCATAGTTTAGATGTTTTTCTTTATTTATTTAAGACTGTCCTGCAATGTTGTTTTAAATATTTCCTGTGATTTTGAACTATGATGTCACTGTGAATATATACTAAATATTTTCTTGTTCTTTTATTATTTATTATTAAATATATTTAAACCTTTCATTGTGGCTGATCTTTGTGCGACATATTTACGTTTTGAGAGCACTTACATATTTATTTGGTGACACTGTGTAGGTCACTCTTAATAGCCTTGCTTTTGGTCAAACTACCATTGCTATTAATATTACACAGTAAGATGAGCATCCTTTAAGGGCCTTAAAGTAGCTGATAAGGAGTTGGCTGGTGGCAGTAACAACTACCTATAGTCTGGGCAAACAGGGCATAGCTAGTAAACCTGTGCCACCATTTCCCAGGGTGTGTGTGTGTGTGTGTGTGTGTGTGTGTGTGTGTGTGTGTGTGTGTGTGTGTGTGTGTGTGTAAATCAAACCTCAAAGAGTGTGTGTGTCAGCTACATGGGCAGGGACATGAAGAACTGGTTGGACAGAGAGGGTGTTGGAGGTCTCAGCTTGGCCACTCAGCTGAGATCTCAATTCTATAGCTGTGCCAAATGGTAGTCTTACTGGGGATCTGGAGAAAGAGGGAGAAACTAGCCACGGAATGACTGTTATCTCTGTGTGCTCTTAAGGGAAATTGTACTAGATGCAGAGAGCTGCATCTGGAAATACTGTGTTTGTACACCTTGTCATCCTCACAGTGTACGTCCCCCACTGTTGCCAGTGGTGAGGATTGAGGATCCTTGATTACTGGTTCTGTGGTGGGTCCTCACACACTGAATGGTTGATTGTGATTGTTCATGAGCTGAATGAATTAGATCTAATGAAGGGTATTGTTAGTACCTGAAAGTGCTCATCTTCTCTTGACTTTGGTTTGTTTTTATCTTTAACCCAGTTTTTACCTTCATTAAATGTATGTTTTAAGCTGTATGGTATGGTGGTAGTGATACTTTTTCTACAGTGTTTGTCAATTGTGTTGTAGCATCTAACTTTAGTAGCCATGTTTTTACTTCTGTTTGTTGTTTTATATGTTTTGATTAAATGGTTACACATAGCAGAAGGCACTGATGCAAACAATGTTGAACTTTATTATCATCAGAATAAAAAAAGAGTACGATCAATATAACAATAAGGAATGTGACTAGAACTGGGACAAACCCTTTGCTACTTTTAAATCTGGATGGACATACTGAAGTGATGGAGGAGTAGAACAAAATGAATACGGAAGCTTTTATGCCGGCATAAAGGGCCCTTGAGAAACTGTTATATAAACTGAAAAAGTTACAGTGGCAATGCCTTCACATGGAGGCATGTCTCAACCAAGGGTAATCCCAAGAGGCTTAAGGGTACTAATTATGCCTTCAGATTGTAATTGACTTCCTGAGTTATTAAAGAAGTGGCAGCTTTTAAGTTTAGAAACCAGTTTTAATTGCATCAAGCTGCTAATAGAACATTTTGAGCCTACAGAACAAGACTTAAAAAAGCGGTCGGAATGAAACAAAAGGAGGTAGAGAGTAAAGGTTTATATTACCAAATCAACAGGGCAAAACAGTGAACATCCTAAAGTCAACAAATATTACACAAAACATCAATATCTCAAACAGCCAGAACAGCGATTTTTTCCCCAGCGAGAAAAACGGGCCAACAACCAAAAAAACAAACCGACAGACCAAATAAAATGGGGGCTTTGCCCCCCATAACCCTCTACTAAAATATATCAACTCCAAGACAACACTACAGTGGAAGAAATGGCAAATTCCCAACAACGGCCCAGCAATTTTTTTTCCCCTTTGAAAAAAATGCTGTTCTGGCCATTCGAGATTTAGGCATTTCATGTAAAATGTATCGATGTACGGGTGGTTCGCTGTTCTTGGAAGAACTGTATTCTATCATCTCAGCCTTTGATTTGAGCCTGGAATATATCAAAGCTAAAAAGGTAGTGAGAGACTTTTCAGATTTTAAAAATGGTAGAATTTCTACATGGGCCAGAGCTACCTCTAATAAAAATAAACCCAATGAGAATTTTCGTATTAATTATAAAATAATAACTGTGACAAATGACTCTTGATTATCAATAGATAAATCGCATCCAGCCACACAAAATGTACCGTCAAATAACATGACTACTACCAATAAAAGAGCATATATGGAGAAACAAAGAACATCACCAGCATCAGTATCTAAATAGACAGATGTTAGTCAAAGGGTCAGGCGCAAAGATAATTGTGTTTTGCCCACAGTTTTCCTGGCTTTCCCCCTGCCCATGAAGCAGCTCAAGATATATAGGGGAATCGTTCATTGAGCAGGGGCAGGAAGAGGAAGAAGGTCTCTACAGAGGGCTGAGTGATACACAATTGATTGCAACAGAGCATAGTTTAGTGGTGAACCTAAGCCACTACGATCTATAAGAAGCAAAGGTGTTTTTACTTAATGGTCTCACATTCATTCCTGCTCTCCTTCACATTTAAGTGATATATTAATGGATTTGATGTTGTTCTGTAGAAATGTAATGCTTAAGAACATTAATTTAACAGTCAGGATATAGTGAGAAAACACAGCACATTTATACCATAAAAGAATCTGACTTTAAATACCTTATTTAAAGCCTGTGAAACTGAAATTTCTAAGAAGTTGAATGAACCTAAACATCATTTTCAGAATTTGACTCAACAGGAAAGGTCAGCACTGAGAGATCTACAATGTAATAATAGCACTGCAGTATGATCAACTGATTAAGGGGTTTCCTAAAATACATAAGAATTATACAGATCCTCCTCTATGTCCAATAGTTGATGGTGAAGGATGGGCAACTGAACCCCTCATGATTTGTACTGAACGACAGTTAAAAGATGCTTTGCTGCTGGCACCTACTGTCCTGAAAGATACTAAACATTTCTTGGATACATTATTTGAATATACTAATCACTGACTTTGAACTTTGGTCACCATGGATATAAACACTATGACTATCACTATGATACCCAATGACTTGAGTATTACAGCCATTAGAAGTTTTCTTCGTGAAAGTGGTGGATATCCAAATGAGAGAACAAAACTGATAAGTCTGCTGCTTGAGGTGGCATTGGAAAACAATATTTTCCTGTATGAGAACAAAATATATTGGCAGAAATGGGGAGTTGCAATGGGTACTCCCATGTACTAACAGTTATGCCAACTTAAAGTTCACTAACTGGGACACAAACTATGTACTTAACAAGAAAATTATGTTTTAGGGAGTACCAAAAACAAAAGGACTTCAAAATAATAATGATACCCTAGGTCTATAATACACAATAAGCTCCAAAGCTGGAAAATGAAAAGAATCTTAAGGTCTAGAGACAGAAAATAAAAAGAATCTTCATTAAAACAATAACCGTTAAGTGCTGTTGTCCCTTTTAGCTACTTATAGGACTTACTCAGAACAGTTAACTACTAAAACACAACCCTTATATACAGGAAGTACCACAAATCAATTTCCTTTGTTAATTGATGCTTAATGTTAAAATAAACTTTTACAACTTTTCAAACACATTCTTATTACTCAGTAAATATAATGCTTATAAATTCAAAGCTCTTTTCTTCAAAATAGGTAATAAATTAAGACATTCATTTAACCCTGGGCGAATATGTACTATGTAGGGAAAACTGAAAGACTGTTTATAAAAAGAATATATGAACATTTACATGCCATTTCCAAGGCAAATTTGAACAATTCTTTGTATAAACACCCTTAAATATGTCAAGGGTTTAATAAATTTCAGTTTGGGATCCTGGAGGTAGAGCCTATTAATGTTAGGGGTGGTTGGTGGGAATTAGACATTGAAGTAAAATAATTCCAATGGATTGTTAAGTTAAACTCCTTTTTTCCTCCAGGGTTAAATGAACTCTTAAAGAGAAGTATCAGTTTTCTTGCTGTTAACCAGGTTAGTGTCTGTTTGGGGTGTGCATACAAATAGTTATTGCTCAGGGCTAAATCTTC
>NC_056751.1:643698631-643708631 GCF_019279795.1 Protopterus annectens | reverse complement strand
TTGGTGAGGACCCCTCTAATTCCAAACATATCGGTGGATATTGGAAGGGGGAAACTTGACACCCAGTCCTTTTTGTTCGGTTCGTTCTGTGCCCTTGCTGTGAATCCCTTTTCCAGGATTGGTGGATACCTGGAGTGTCTGTGCTGTATGATCTCTTGGAACAGGTTGTCCACTAGATACTCTGGGTATTTTCTTTCTAGGAACAAGTTTCTGAGGTAAAAACCTTCCTTGATGAAAACCTCGTCCCTAAAAATGAGTCTGGATAACCGGATGAATTGTCCTTTTACAATATTCTTTTTCATGAAATGGGGATGCTGGCTGCTGAACTCTAGATAGTTATTCCGGAAAGTGAGCTTGCGGTAGATGTTGGAGTCAAACTGTCCATTTTCCGGGTCTATAGTGAGGTGGATATCCAGGAATTGAGCGGTGGTTCTGATATGTCCTACCATGAGGGTCAGGAAGTCCAGACTCTGGAAAAGAGTTTCCAGAAAATTGCTCAGAGAAAGTCTGTCCCCCTTCCAGACTAAAAAGACGTCATCAATATAACGCCTGTACATTATGGTGTTGTTGAACCCGGGTAGTGATTCAACCTTATCCATTTCCCAGGCACTGAGGACTAAGTTTGCATATGCTGGGGCCATTTTGGACCCCATGGCTACCCCTTTCTGTTGGTGGTAAATCTTCCCGTTGAATTGAAAGAAGTTATTTCTTAATACTGCTTCTGTTAACCTGCATACAGTATTAATCTTAGTCTCGCTTAGGTTGGAGTGCCTGTTCAGGTACTGTCTGGTGAGGTCAGTCCTTTGGCATGGGGATGTTTGTGTAGAGTGCTTCTACATCTAGGGTGACCAGTAAATATTCCCCTCCATCCAGCCTTAGTTTGAAGATGTCATTTAGAAAAGCCCAGGAGTCCTTGATGTAGTATTTACTGTTCTGTACAATGGGGTTAAGGATGTGGTCCACGTATTGTGAAATCTTTTCTGTTTTTGTCCTTTGGTTCGATACCACATGGCGGAAAGGTGGATTTTCAGGGTTCTTGTGAACCTTGGGGATTCCGAAAAATTTTCCAAGGCTGGGTGTCATGACCTGCATGAAGTCTTTTTCATCTTGAGAGATCTCATCCCTCAGGTACAGTTCCAACAGTAGGTTGTCGATTTGTTTAAAGTTCTGTTGTACCTGGTTGATGTTGACCTTTTTGTAGAACTGGTTATTCATGAGGGATGCTTCAAGTGTTTGGATATATCTCTCCTGCTCCATCACTACTATCCCGGATCCCTTGTCAGCCTTCATGATCCGTAGGGATTTGTCCTGACTCAGTTCCTTCCAAGCCTGTCTTTCTTCCCTGTTCAGGTTGTGCCACTTTGCTGAGGGCTTATCAGAAAGGAGTTTCCTGATATCCCTTTCGCAGGTACTCGCAAAGAGGCTCAGTGTGTTGGAGAGTGCAGGAGTGTACAGGCTCTTCATGGTAAGGGGTCTGTTGTTATCTTCCGAGCTTTCCTCATCTTCTTCCTCTTCATATTGTTGCATATCTAATTTTAGTTGTAACTTTCTCAGGTAGCACTTGAGGTCCAGGATAACATCCGCCGTGTTGGCTCTCTGCACTGGGATGAAAAAAAAGCATTTCTTCAGTACCTTATGATGGCTTTCCGAGAAAACTCGTGTGGTGAGGTTAAAGATGTCACCTACCCCTGCTGGAGACCTGAAGTCAGTGCTATCAGGTGCTGGTATCAGTGAATGGGGTGGGTGATCAGGGTGGTCCATCCCAGTAATACTAGTACTGTATCCCGTTCCCGCTCCTTCTTCCCCTGTGATTGTTGTTCCCCCTCCTTCCCTCAATATTGTTGGTGTTGTGGTTCCAGTTTCGTTCATTACCCCCAGGTCTGAACCTGGTATAAGTCCTGGTTCTGGTTGTGAGTCCTGCTGAAGATAAAAAAACATTGTTGTTGCTACTTGTGCTGTTGTTGGAAGACTGGTCGTTGATTTCTGGGGTCTGATAAACCCTTCCTTGATTGATCGCACTGTCCGGTGTCCTGTGGTTTGTATTGTTGTTGTCCTCATTGTTGTCGTGGTAGTCATGTTCACTGGTGTCTGGATCTCTCTGTGTCGGCTGATTCTGGAGAGGCATTTCTGCTCTCGGCTGTCCCCTAGCAGGAGTATGTACCATCATCTGGGAACTACTCCCTGCTAGTGGGCTGGATGTGATGAGGAGTCTATCCACCTCTGGTTTGTTGGGTCCATTTGTGGGTTCTTGTAATTCTGTCGTAGGCCTTAGTTCGGTTGTGGACAACGGATTGTTTGTGGGATATCTGTCTGGCCTTCTCCATGTGTGTAAGGAGCGTGTGGGCCTGATCGGGTATGCTTTACCTTCCTCATATTGTTTAATGTCCCTAAGCAATTTGCCTTTCTTGCGTTCAATCAGTGTCGCCACATGCCTAGTAATTTTGTGCGGTACATTGTCCCACATTTCCGCGAAGTCACTAAATGTGGGATCCTGCAGGATGCGTGTTTGCAAATCATCTATTTGAGACTTGTAGGTGGCCATACTCTCAGTATTACTTTGGAGCCCACGGGTGGTACCATCTGCACTGACAGTCTTCTGGGGGACACTGTTATTCATAGGCTCCTTGTCATGGGTGGCCCCCTAACAGCCCCCCTCAAGTCCACACCGCATTCCTCCCACTCCCCCATCAGGTGGCATACCCACACATTTCTCTACACACACACCGATACCAAAGCATAGTAGGACTCTCTACCTGACTCCTCCACCTTCCTCCGTTACCTTCTTTACTTACCTTTGGAGGCAAACACTCATAAGTTACGTGTTTATATTAGAATCATCACAGCATGACTGTCATCTTTCCCGCCCCCCCCCCCAAATTTTTTTTTTTTTTTTTTTGCACACAATCCCTTTTTGCACACAATCCCTTTTTTGCACACGATCCCTTTTTGCACACAATCCCTTTCAGTATGCACACGGCACCCCAAGGCTATTACTGTCTGACCAATTTACCTTGTGTAACTGCAATTGTAATGTTAATGAAAATGCACACAGCACCCTGCTTGTTCACACTTTACTATTGGAAAGGAACTGTTGTTAATTTAAATGGCCTGCTAGAACTAATGTATATAAAGGAAGTGAAAATGGTTGCTCATACCCATGAAACATGTCTTTCTGAAGAAGTCTTGATAATAAATAAGACGAAAGCGCTAAAGTTCTACAAGAGTTGCTGGTGTTATTTACTATTTTATTGAATGCTTTTATTGTCACGAAGTTCATTTCTTAGTTAAAATTTCTTCTCTTCGTTCAATTTTTTTGAGTGTGGTTAATTTTAGTTATAAGTCTTCTACTCTGCGTGACAGTATGGCAGGAAACATAGCACCCAACTCAGGCTCTAGTAGCCAACTGAAGACAGAAGCAACCAAGAGCACGACACCAATTGATCCAACAACAGTTCTTACAAAATTATCGGAAGGAATTCGTTTGGCGCAGGATCTCTTCGAGGACCTAAACAGCAGACCTTTAACACCTACAAATGAAAGGATCACCAGGGACCGCACTGAACCCCCGGACCACTCTGGACCCAGGGCCACAATTAACAACAGAACTGGGACAGAAATAAGGACTACACAGGCTCTTGACCTGGTACTCACGCAGACGGAAATTAATCCCTTCCGTTGCCTGGTCCAGAATACAACAGCACAACTGGAGTACAGTCAAAACAGAGGGGTCTCACAGAGCGCCAGATCTCTGATTACCAGATTCGAGAGACTGATTAAAACCTACAAAAACGTGGAGCATGACAACTTCTATCTGGAAAGGTGTTTAGAGCTGGATATAGTCCCACAGGGTCTCAGGTGTAACAAATTTCCTAACAGGACTACTCCAAACTCTCAGCTTCACAAAGACCTGGTCAAAATATATAATGACTCTGGGCTAGCAGCTATCAAAGCACTCATCCAAAGTAATACTGAGAGTATGGCCACCTACAAGTCTCAAATAGATGATCTGCAAACATGCATCCTGCAGGATCCCACATTTAGTGACTTCGCGGAAATGTGGGACAATGTACCGCACAAAATTACTAGGCATGTGGCGACACTGATTGAACGCAAGAAAGGCAAATTGCTTAGGGACATTAAACAATATGAGGAAGGAAAAGCATACCCGATCAGGCCCACACACTCCTTACACACATGGAGAAGGCCAGACAGATATCCCACAAACAATCCATTGTCCACAACCGAACTAAGGCCTACGACAGAATTACAAGAACCCACAAATGGACCCAACACACCAGAGGTGGATAGACTCCTCATCACATCCAGCCCACTAGCAGGGAGTAGTTCCCAGATAATGGTACATACTCCTGCTAGGGGACAGCCAAGAGCAGAAATGCCTCTCCAGAATCAGCCGACACAGAGAGATCCAGACACCAGTGAACATGACTACCACGACAACAATGAGGACAACAACAATACAAACCGCAGGACACCGGACAGTGCGATCAATCAAGGAAGGGTTTATCAGACCCCAGAAATCAGCGACCAGTCTTCCAACAACAGCACAAGTAGCAACAACAATGTTTTTTTTATCTTCAGCAGGACTCACAACCTGAACCAGGACTTATACCAGGTTCAGACCTGGGGGTAATGAACGAAACTGGAACCACAACACCAACAATATTGAGGGAAGGAGGGGGAACAACAATCACAGGGGAAGAAGGAGCGGGAACGGGATACAGTACTAGTATTACTGGGATGGACCACCCTGATCACCCTCCCCATTCACTGATACCAGCACCTGATAGCACTGACTTCAGGTCTCCAGCAGGGGTAGGTGACATCTTTAACCTCACCACACGAGTTTTCTCGGAAAGCCATCATAAGGTACTGAAGAAAGGCTTTTCTTTCATCCCAGCAGAGAGCCAACACGGCAGATGTTATCCTGGACCTCAAGTGCTACCTGAGAAAGTTACAACTAAAATTAGATATACAACAATATGAAGAGGAAGAAGATGAGGAAAGCTCGGAAGATAACAACAGACCCCTTACCATGAAGAGCCTGTACACTCCTGCACTCTCCAACACACTGAGCCTCTTTGCGAGTACCTGCGAAAGGGATATCAGGAAACTCCTTTCTGATAAGCCCTCAGCAAAGTGGCACAACCTGAACAGGGAAGAAAGACAGGCTTGGAAGGAACTGAGTCAGGACAAATCCCTACGGATCATGAAGGCTGACAAGGGATCTGGGATAGTAGTGATGGAGCAGGAGAGATATATCCAAACACTTGAAGCATCCCTCATGAATAACCAGTTCTACAAAAAGGTCAACATCAACCAGGTACAACAGAACTTTAAACAAATCGACAACCTACTGTTGGAACTGTACCTGAGGGATGAGATCTCTCAAGATGAAAAAGACTTCATGCAGGTCATGACACCCAGCCTTGGAAAATTTTTCGGAATCCCCAAGGTTCACAAGAACCCTGAAAATCCACCTTTCCGCCATGTGGTATCGAACCGAAGGACAAAAACAGAAAAGATTTCACAATACGTGGACCACATCCTTAACCCCATTGTGCAGAACAGTAAATACTACATCAAGGACTCCTGGGCTTTTCTAAATGACATCTTCAAACTAAGGCTGGATGGAGGGGAATATTTACTGGTCACCCTAGATGTAGAAGCACTCTACACAAACATCCCCCATGCCAAAGGACTGACCCTCACCAGACAGTACCTGAACAGGCACTCCAACCTAAGCGGGACTAAGATTAATACTGTATGCAGGTTAACAGAAGCAGTATTAAGAAATAACTTCTTTCAATTCAACGGGAAGATTTACCACCAACAGAAAGGGGTAGCCATGGGGTCCAAAATGGCCCCAGCATATGCAAACTTAGTCCTCAGTGCCTGGGAAATGGATAAGGTTGAATCACTACCCGGGTTCAACAACACCATAATGTACAGGCATTATACTGATGGCGTCTTTTTTGTCTGGAAGGGGGACAGACTTTCTCTGAGCAATTTTCTGGAAACTCTTTTCCAGAGTCTGGACTTCCTGACCCTCACGGTAGGACATATCGGAACCACCACTCAATTCCTGGATATCCACCTCACTATAGACCCGGAAAATGGACAGTTTGACTCCAACATCTACCGCAAGCCCACTTTCCGGAATAACTATCTAGAGTTCAGCAGCCAGCATCCCCATTTCATGAAAAAGAATATTGTAAAAGGACAATTCATCCGGTTATCCAGACTCATTTTTAGGGATGAGGTTTTCATCAAGGAAGGTTTTTACCTCAGAAACTTGTTCCTAGAAAGAAAATACCCAGAGTATCTAGTGGACAACCTGTTCCAAGAGATCATACAGCACAGACACTCCAGGTATCCACCAATCCTGGAAAAGGGATTCACAGCAAGGGCACAGAACGAACCGAACAAAAAGGACTGGGTGTCAAGTTTCCCCCTTCCAATATCCACCGATATGTTTGGAATTAGAGGGGTCCTCACCAACAATTGGGACATCTTGGGAGGAGAAAAAGGTCTGACAAAGTTACTTGGGACATCCCCAAACTTCTGTTTCAAACGAACCTCTTCTTTTGGTGGTGCGTTCGAGAGGAATAAAAGCCCATCCCCACAGAGCGAAGTATCGACAGAACCTGGAATGTCTGACTGCGGCAAGTGTGTTGCCTGTGTACACATACGAAAAAACAACAACGTCACCTTCCCGCACTGCAACAGAACTGTCAGTCTACATGACCACTATAACTGCAACACAAAAAATGTAGTCTACTGTGCTTTCTGTGAACACTGTGGGAATTTCTATATCGGCAAAACAAACAGGAAGCTGAGTAGCCGTATTAAAGAACACACTGCAGCAATACACAAACAGGACAGTTTGAATGCCTTGGCTAAACACAGTACTATTTGCCCAAACTTCACAGGATTCAAATTCACAGTGCTGGAAAAATAACAGAATTTGTAGGGGACATGGACACATTCCTGCAAGTCCGGAATTAAAATGGCAGATAGAACTGAGAGCTGATGTCTATCCAGGTCTCAACGAGACACTGAACATTAAATGTGCATTTAAATGGTATAGAGACTGAAATGTGATAGGGTTTGAAGAACTGTGCAAGAGGGTTTGAAGAATTGTGCAAGTAGATTTAATGTGTTTATGGATTTACAACTGTGCAAGTGAATATAATGTGTTTCCTCTCTCTCTCTGAATTTATACTCCCCCATACCCCCTGCACACATGCTCCCACTCTCTCTCTGACTTTTGACTCCCCCATACCCCCTACACACATGCTCCCAGTCACCAGGCTAGCCCCCGCTGACCCCACCAACTATACCCCCCGGTCTCACATTTTCACGCAGCCATTCAAGGGGTGGTACCATCTGCACTGACAGTCTTCTGGGGGACACTGTTATTCATAGGCTCCTTGTCATGGGTGGCCCCCTAACAGCCCCCCTCAAGTCCACACTGCATTCCTCCCACTCCCCCATCAGGTGGCATACCCACACATTTCTCTACACACACACCGATACCAAAGCATAGTAGGACTCTCTACCTGACTCCTCCACCTTCCTCCGTTACCTTCTTTACTTACCTTTGGAGGCAAACACTCATAAGTTACGTGTTTATATTAGAATCATCACAGCATGACTGTCATCTTTCCCGGTTCCCCCCCCAAATTTTTTTTTTTTTTTTTTGCACACAATCCCTTTTTGCACACAATCCCTTTTTGCACACGATCCCTTTTTGCACACAATCCCTTTTTGCACACAATCCCTTTCAGTATGCACACGGCACCCCAAGGCTATTACTGTCTGACCAATTTACCTTGTGTAACTGCAATTGTAATGTTAATGAAAATGCACACAGCACCCTGCTTGTTCACACTTTACTATTGGAAAGGAACTGTTGTTAATTTAAATGGCCTGCTAGAACTAATGTATATAAAGGAAGTGAAAATGGTTGCTCATACTCATGAAACATGTCTTTCTGAAGAAGTCTTGATAATAAATAAGACGAAAGCGCTAAAGTTCTACAAGAGTTGCTGGTGTTATTTACTATTTTATTGAATGCTTTTATTGTCACGAAGTTCATTTCTTAGTATATATATATATATATATATATATATATATATACACACACACACATAGATATATATATATATATATATATATATATATATATATATATATACATACATATACACACCATACCTCCCAACTGTCCCGAATAGCCCGTATTATACCGAGTTTTGGGGTCAAGCAATGGGGTGCCATGATTCCCGAGTGGCATCCCTTCATTTCCAATTTTCCCAGCATTTGTTCTTTTATTTTTAAAGTATTCTGCGTTTTGCTGATGCCATCGTGTTTGCGCAATGACTTCAGTGCCATCAGCCTGTCGGAACTCAGCTCTCCCATACATCGTGACATGCATGTATTCCCTACTGGCAGTATTATTTTGAATGCATGCGAGCGGGTAGGAAACGAGAGTAATGACTGCATTTTGGATTCTGGCTGCCTTCAAGAAGACAGACACACACTTTTAAATGGATCTTGCTGTCTACGATCGGGACGGACATGGTGCAGTAATTCGACAATGTAATAGCTTATTTTATTTATTAATGCAATAAGAGGGCTTGTCTATAGATTCTTTTCTAGCATAGTTACAGTAGGAGTACAGTAAATTTACAGAACAGTAAGTGTTGTAAATGTATACAATTACCTAAAGAGTTAAATGTGCATATTATTCACAAAACACAAGTTTACGTAACTTGAGAAATGCTAAGAAATGTTTGGAGAAAGTAATGACAGAGGCAAATTTCTTTTTGTCAGGAATTTGCCCTTTGAACAGACAAAAGTTTATGATATCCATTAGAATGGGAGAGATGTGATTACTTTTCTTAGAAAGGGATGGAGTAAATTATCAGACTACAACCACTTTGTCATGGAGTCTTTATGAAAATGAGACATGGTAATGTAAAACCAGGGATAGGTGTTGATGTTTGTATGACTATTTTGTGTATTTTAAGAGGGGAAAGAGGATGAATGAGGTCATGAATTGTACTTGTTCTATCTTAATAATTATGCAACCGGAGTGGAGCAGCTTAAGGTACTTCATAATGTAAGATAATGCATTTAGTTTTAGCCCTGTAAAATGTTGGTAGGTTTAATAACTGGTATACGTGTGCGTGGAAGTAATTTAATTTGGCAAGACTAACATCAGTGTTGTACATTCTTGTTCACGAGAGGGAGGATTACCGTGTGCCTTATCAATAGTGGCCTTCTATGTCTTCTACAATTTATCTATTCCCTTAAAAGTTGCCTTTAGCTTATATGTTAGCCAACAACTACTGAGTTATGTAATTTTACAGTTAGTAATGAGAAATTGTTTATTTTGTTTTTGCTCAGAAATAACATTATTGGCTTAAGAGTTTAAGGCAGATATTCACAGAGGATTATGACCCAGTAACACGTCCATTGGACATTTCATTTGTTTTACCATTACTGTGAATTAATAACATTTCACTAGCCCATTGCTTATTCAGTACTTGTATAACTGTCTTTAGCATATTCTTCTTTGACAACTAATGATTTAAAATAATTGTAAAGCATGTCAGAAAATCACAACTTGCAGACCTTTGTTTTTTGTTAGATACCTTATCTGTCTTTGGAGTTTAATAAATCAATAATATGTTTCACTGGTCGAGGACTACTCCCCTCTGTACTTGTATTCCTGTATATTTCATATTTTTCAGTTAGTAATTTTATTTTTTTTTACCAAGAGAGTTACACATATGTGGAAATGGGTCTCAAACTTTTGTCTGTGTAGTGCTGTTGTTTCCCTATGGCTGTTGACAGTTTGAGTGAATGCTTTACAATGAGTACTGACAGAATGGTATTCAGAGATCACATTCTGTCTATACAAGTCTCTACCACTTTGTCTCATAAGATTTAATTTCCCTGGGTTATACACTGC
>NC_056751.1:643683631-643688631 GCF_019279795.1 Protopterus annectens | reverse complement strand
ACACACACACACACATATATATATATATATATATATATATATATACACACACACAGATATATATATATATATATATATATATATATATATATATATATATATATATTCACATATAAGACCCTATTCGAGAAAAAAAGAAACATTCTTAAGAATGGGGGGATAATACAAGTGACCCACCCCTGTGGACATTGCACCTGCTGCCAATATATCAGCACAGTAGACAGTGTCACGATTGATAACAACAAACCAATCATCCTACAAGGCAGCTTCGACTGCAACTCTACCCAGGTAGTCTACCTAAGCAGATGCACACACTGCCCATGTTTCTATGTAGGCATGAATACCAGAAAACTCAGTGACAGGGTAAAAGAACATTACCAAGCCATCAGGATGGGAGACAACAACAATGCTTTATCCAAGCATGCAGTACACTGCAAAAAACCTACAAAGTTCTCCTTCTTGGTACTAGAAAAAGTTTCTAGTTTCAGTGAAGAGTCCAGCACCCCACTTGAGGTCAGATAACTCAAGTGGCAAATCAAACTAGGAGCCGACAACCATCCTGGTCTGAATGGCAGCCTTATCATTAAATGTGTACTGAAATGGATCAGGTAACCACCTCAGGTTACCTCCCCTTGGTACTTTTTCTCTCCAAGGTACCTCCCACCACTACATGTCACACATTACATCATATACACTATTTATACCTATGTTGGAATGCACTTATGTATGATTTTTGAAGAAGTTCAATAGCTTTGTAATAAAAGTGTGAACGAAAGCGCTCAAATGGAATCCTTTGGTGTCTGAGTGGCTTATTTATTCCATACTACAGAACCCCCTGAGGGTCCCAGCTTCAATTGCTTTATTTGTCTATAGTTTTGTAGTTTTAGCTGTTCATACCTTTGCCTCTTTAATATTTGTTTTAGTGCTACCTTAACACTGAAACTGAACATGGAATTAGCAACCAACTCCATTGATCTGGTCAACAGCCAGGACCTGTTCGACTGTACTGTCCACAGCATTCCATTGGACCTGCTCACTCTCAAGAAAACGCTGTCGCAGACGTCCACACTGGCGGAGAACCTACTAAAGGAGCTAAACAGCCCCAAGGAAACATGACAGCTACAACAGGGTCTGCCCAACAACAAGGCGCTTTGAAGCAAGCCCCCAATGCCAAAAACCTTATTATGGAACAACTCCAGCAGCAGAAAAAAGGAAACAAGTTTGCCGATTTCCAAACAGGGTCCAACATCAAGGACAAACAAAACCAAGACACTGACCCTATCAGCAAACTCAGCATCAGTGACTGCAAGTTCCTTATGCACAAACTGGAATAACTGTTAACCATATACAAAACCTTGGAGCTAGACAACTATTACCTTACTGAGTGTGCCAGCAAGGAAATAGTGCCCAAGGGACTATGGGTTTATAAATTCCTCAACGGCGTCGAAACAAATGAAGATACTTATCAAGCCCTTGTAAACATTTTCAACAACGCTGGCTTGCAAGCAATGAAGATCCTGATTAACCACAACGAAAAGAAATTACAGGACCTCAAAGAAAAAGTGCAGGAAATCAACGACACTATTACACAGCACCCAGCATTCGAACAACTGAACTTCGAATGGCTGAGTATTAGCAACAATATCTCAAAGCATGTCAACCGCACCATTGCCAGAAAGAAAAAGAAACTCACAGGGACTGGAACAAGTACCAAAAGAAAACCGCCTACCCCACCAGCCACAACAGGAACACAGACTCAAGACAACCGCCAGTACCGGAGTCCCCTACATCCAGCAGTGATGGTGAGAATACCGCCACACCACCAAGAGAGCTGCAAGTCACCAGAACAGACCATATGGGTAATAAGGATAACCTTGGCGCAAGGAACAAAATGTCATGCACCCCCAACCACGTGGCAGCAGCGAACCCAGGGAACATGCCAGAGAGGACTGATCGGACAACCTACAACCCCCCACAAAGAGGCGCTAACCAGAAAACCTTCTAGCAGCCTTTTTTTGGTGAGGACACGGACTATTACTGCACAGACTACAGAACCAGAGCTCAAACAGACCTCAAGGTGACAAGGGTAAAAGGGAGAGGCAGAGGTCACCACAGAGAAGCACCCCTGACCAACAGATGGCCAAGGAAAGTAAAACAATGACAGGAGCAGTAACCACAGCCCCAGCCACTGGTCCTAAGCAGAGTGACTCCCAGGAGATCTTTAACCTCACCCACCAACCCCTCGGGTCAGGCACCATCAAGCTCTTAAGTAAAGGGCTCAACTTTATTCCCACGCAAAGAGCCAACAGCACGGAGGTACTGCTTGCTCTAAAATTATACTGAAGAAAGCTTAACTTGAGGCGCAGCTTTCACAGCAGCAAATCCAACTGGGATCTGGATATTCTAGCAGGCAACAACAATGACTCCATCAGCCTCACCCAGGTGGCCTAGGTTTCCCACCACTCAACCAACCAGATGCCGCAACTACAGAAAGGAGAAGATCCACTAGAACAGATCCACAACGCAGAAGTGATACCACCACCATCCCGGACAAAAGAACTGACCACCTAACTGTAAGTAACATCTATTCTCATATTGTGCCTTTGTGTCCTAGCATTACCCATGACACAACCGGTATGAGCAGCACTACAAGCATAGTAGCTCAAACAGACTGCAAAATCAGGTCACCAACCGGCTATCTAATATGTTTCTCTCAAGCTCCAAGCCTAATGTTGTTTTAAGCCTAGAGTCCAATGTAACTAGAACGAATTAGGGTTCCAACTTCAACGATAGCACAATCTGCCTTGTACTGTTAATAGCATCAGTTCTAGTGCACATATCGCATTTGTGAGTAACACTGCCGAACATGAGCTGACCCACACCAAGGCAGCAAATCACAGTGAGTCCGACAGAAAAATGCCGCTCAGAGTCAGCAATTGTGCCGGCCTCAACCAAACAAACAAACTTGCGTATGTCAGGCACAGCCACCAAGTCACTCTACACCTTAAGGATATACCCATGGCATCCCAACTAACACAGACGCAAAGTCTACAGTTATCTAACGCCCCTTCAGCTCAGGTATGCATACCAACAAGGCAGCCGGTGACCACAACAGTAACAAATATAAGTTCTGGCTCTATAAACTACACAGACAACATTCTGCGAAGTACTGCTAACAGGTAAGCCCACCAAGTCATAAGTAGCGACCACTACTACAAGGAACCTCTGCCTGCACAGACTAGCACCAACTTCAATGCCGAACCTAGCGTCTCCAACTCTATCAATCTAACTGCTGCTTTTCTCCCGCCACAGAACTATAAAGAGACTGTGCACAGAACTCCAGCAAATGTCTTCAATAATCGAAATAAATGTGATGCTCACAGCAGAAATAACAATAAAGACACTTGTGTAGCCATGTGTAATATTTCCCTTGACTCTAATGTGACTGCAGTTGCCGAAGTTACAAGTAACCTAAATTCTGTTCCCTATGCTGCTATGCGTCCTAAAACGGATAGCAGAGTAGCTACATACTCCAGAAATGTCTCTAATGTTGCATGTTACTCAGATACTGTTTCCAATGTTGCAATACAGTCTATTACTGATTCCAATGGTGCCAATTATTCCAAAGCATGTTTCAATGTTGCAATACATTCTTATATCGAATCCAATGTTGTGAATTATTCCAAAGGTAGTTCTAACACTGCATTTCTAGTAAATACTGTTTCCAAAGTTGCAAGTCAAACTAATCTAAATTTCAATAAATGTATTAACTCAAAGGCAGCCTCCAATGTTACTGTGCACTCTAATTCTACTGCAGAAGGCACGTTACTAGCTAAAGCAGTGCCCTTAGCTGCTATTCGCACTAATGCAACCTTTGACTCTACTGCTATTTCTTATGTGGCTTCTCCCAAGGGAGGGAGTCAGGTTAAGGCGGATTCCAAATTTCTTTTCCGCTCTAATGAGGCTTCTGAAAGTGCCATTCACTCCGATACTGATACCATGTACAATGCTGATTTACATCTAGATATCTCCTCTAACGATACCATTCTCTCCAATGCAGGCTCAGAAGCGGAAGGTGTTTTTGCTAACGATTCAGATCTTGTTTGTAATGAATGTTCTGCAACTGTGTCCAGTTCTGTTTACAGCAAGGGTTATGTTAATTCCAAGGCTGCCATTCACCCCAACACAGGTTCCTTAGTTCCAAAGGAGTCAAATGGTGCTACTATTCCTCATGGCCCCAGCATTAATGGGACCAACACTGCCCTCAAGGGCAATCATGCACAGTGCAGAGAGCCAAATGCAGCTACCACCATGAATGCAAGTGGCCACGCCACTGAGGCACTTAAACTGTCACAGGGTACACAAGTAGCCCTCCTACCACCCTCCCTGACAGCACAGAACCCTCCCAATCCAGTCAGGCCAGCGACAGTGAACAGCCGTTGCTTAGAAGGAAAAGCACCATTAACACCACATTGAATACACACATCAGTGTATACTCTAAAGTCTATGAAACGGAAATTAGGGCCCTGCTACAAAAACCTTACTCCCAGCCCAAAGGCAACCTCAACCCCAAAGAAAAGGCAGCACTACGTCAGCTCTGCCAGAATGAGTACCTCAAGGTACTCAAGGCAGACAAAGGTGCAGGTGTGTGCAGGTGTGGTAGTCATGACAGAAGTCAAGTACAACAGCAAAATGCTTGAAGTACTTGCTGATGAACAAAGCTACCAAAAAATATCCAAAGCAGAAGTCCTACAGAAATTCCACTCCATTGACTCCACCCTGCTATACCTAGCCTACCAAAACAAAATCTCAGAGGAGGAACTAGATTTCATGTCAGCTGACTCCCCCACAGCAGGGTATCTCTTTGGGATACCAAAAATCCAAAAAAACCAGGAGGACCCCATATGAGACGCATAGTCTCCTCCAAAAGAACTAAGATAAAATTCATCTCAGAACTACTGGACTTCTATTTCAACCCTCTAGTCCAGAGCTCCAGATTC
>NC_056751.1:643641131-643668631 GCF_019279795.1 Protopterus annectens | reverse complement strand
ATCTCAACTCTAATATATTCTCATGCCCTTTTATAATGTCATCCATCTTATAACCCCGTAAGGCCAACCTCCTATCCAAGTCTGATAAATCCTGGCGAAACCCTTGCTCAGTAGGGTTATACCTAGAAGTCCTCATACTCTGTCCCCTGACAATATTATGAAAAATATAACCAGGGTGCATGCTATGTCTATGTAAAATAGAATTTTTATGACATGGCTTTCTATAGACCCCAGTATTAATAATGCCATTAGAAAGGCGCTCAACAAATATGTCCAAAAAAGGAAGCTTGTGGTATGAAATCTCATAACTAAATCTAAGATACTCAGTACAAACATTCAAATCAGTTATATAAGATACTAGCTGTTCAGCTGACCCCTTCCATAACAGGAAGAGGTCGTCTACAAAGCGCCTATAGAACATAACATGAGCTGCGAAGCTAGGATGGGGAATCATATAATCAGCCTCCCATTCAGCCATGAACAGGTTGGCGTAGCTATTGACACAAGAAGTGCCCATAGCTACGCCATCCAACTGTATAAATAACTCCTGTTCAAAGCCAAATACATTAGTGTGTAAAACAATATCCAGAAAAGTTAATAAAACACTAATCCTGTCTTCACTATATCCTGAATGGTTACTAAGATGTCGCTTAATATAATCCAAACCTATTCGGTTGGGGATAACAGTGAACAGGGAATTCACATCCAAAGTAACAAACAAATAATCTTGATAATCAGATACATTCCTCAGATGTTCATAGAGATCAACTAGGAACTGCTTGGTATCTCTCAAAATCAATCGATGAGCATCGACAACAGGTCTCAAAAACTTCTCTAAGTATAGGGAAAAAGGCTCTGTCAACCACCCACCACCTGACACAATAGGTCGAAGTGGTGGGTTGACTAAGCTCTTATGAATCTTAGGAAGCCCCTTAACAACCGGGACTAAAGGGTGGGGTACTTCCAAAAAAGAATGCAAAGAATCATCTATAAGACCCCTATTCAACAAATCCTCCAAAACACCACAGATCTTCACACTATAATTAGCTAAGGAATCATAAGAGACACGTTCATAGAACTTACAATCATCCAGCATTTTCCTAACAGCATCCAAGTACTCGTGTCCATCACCACAATTCCTCCTCCCTTGTCCGCTGGCCTCAATGTAATAGAATAATCATTCATCAGTGTTCTAAGGGCTGTTCTTTCACTATGTGTCAAATTGTCCTTCCTTCTATGTCTCATATCATACATCTTATAAATATCTTCCTCAACCAATTTACTGAAGGCTCCCAATAATGGGTGCATAGGGGGGATATAGACACTAGGTTTCTTAAAACTGCTATGAACAATTCTATCATCACTGTTGCTATTAAACATCAATTTCAGTGATAGATTCCTGACAAAAAGTTTAAAATCACGTAAGGATTCTTCAACGGTACTATATGTGGTGGGGATAAAGGATAACCCCTTAGCTAAGACAGATTCCTCAGCACCGGAAAGCACACGAGAGGAAATGTTGAATACTAAAGAGTCCCCCTCCCCTGCCACATCTTCTTCAAGTTCATATTCATTGGGGCTCCAGCCGGCAATTTCCTCTTCTGCCTCCCCCTGCTTTGAGACCTCACTCTCACATCCCTCTGATCTGTCCTGATGGGAAAAGGGTGTGACTTGTCAAAGCGTAAAGATGGCTCAATGCCATGGGGAGGGGTAGAGAGAGGAGCTTCAGGTACAAAACCTGGTCTCCTCGTCTTACTCCTCACCACTGGATCCACAGTAGTTGTAACATTAATATTGTTGAAATTACTGCCAACAGATGCATTCTTAACATTATTCACTACAGATACAACACTAGCAACCTTAGTATTATGATTCACAGTACCTTCAGGTCTCATACATTCATTAACAACATTCAAATCTGAATTATCAGTAACAATAGTCCCAGAGACATTGTTATCAGTTCTAATATCAGTGTCAGGAACAACTCCATCACTTTGGAGTTCCACTCGTCCCATTAGTCCAGATTCACGTGTATCCAAAGATGTTTTAGTTAAGCTGTCCCGGTCAACAGTGACATTATTCACTTGTCCCTGGTTAAAACGAGGCCAAGTAAAGATGTTATGACAGTCATTTGTGTCAGATGTTAGATTCCGTTGGTCAGTTTGAACGGAGACTCTTGGGACAGAAGAGACAGAAGCTACATAGGGACATTGTGGATTTTAGATGTGGTAACATCTTTACTTGGCCTCGTACTGAAGGTACTGTGAATCATAATACTAAGGTTGCTAGTGTTGTATCTGTAGTGAATAATGTTAAGAATGCATCTGTTGGCAGTAATTTCAACAATATTAATGTTACAACTACTGTGGATCCAGTGGTGAGGAGTAAGACGAGGAGACCAGGTTTTGTACCTGAAGCTCCTCTCTCTACCCCTCCCCATGGCATTGAGCCATCTTTACGCTTTGACAAGTCACACCCTTTTCCCATCAGGACAGATCAGAGGGATGTGAGGGTGAGGTCTCAAAGCAGGGGGAGGCAGAAGAGGAAATTGCCGGCTGGAGCCCCAATGAATATGAACTTGAAGAAGATGTGGCAGGGGAGGGGGACTCTTTAGTATTCAACATTTCCTCTCGTGTGCTTTCCGGTGCTGAGGAATCTGTCTTAGCTAAGGGGTTATCCTTTATCCCCACCACATATAGTACCGTTGAAGAATCCTTACGTGATTTTAAACTTTTTGTCAGGAATCTATCACTGAAATTGATGTTTAATAGCAACAGTGATGATAGAATTGTTCATAGCAGTTTTAAGAAACCTAGTGTCTATATCCCCCCTATGCACCCATTATTGGGAGCCTTCAGTAAATTGGTTGAGGAAGATATTTATAAGATGTATGATATGAGACATAGAAGGAAGGACAATTTGACACATAGTGAAAGAACAGCCCTTAGAACACTGATGAATGATTATTCTATTACATTGAGGCCAGCGGACAAGGGAGGAGGAATTGTGGTGATGGACACACGAGAGTACTTGGATGCTGTTAGGAAAATGCTGGATGATTGTAAGTTCTATGAACGTGTCTCTTATGATTCCTTAGCTAATTATAGTGTGAAGATCTGTGGTGTTTTGGAGGATTTGTTGAATAGGGGTCTTATAGATGATTCTTTGCATTCTTTTTTGGAAGTACCCCACCCTTTAGTCCCGGTTGTTAAGGGGCTTCCTAAGATTCATAAGAGCTTAGTCAACCCACCACTTCGACCTATTGTGTCAGGTGGTGGGTGGTTGACAGAGCCTTTTTCCCTATACTTAGAGAAGTTTTTGAGACCTGTTGTCGATGCTCATCGATTGATTTTGAGAGATACCAAGCAGTTCCTAGTTGATCTCTATGAACATCTGAGGAATGTATCTGATTATCAAGATTATTTGTTTGTTACTTTGGATGTGAATTCTGTTCACTGTTATCCCCAACCGAATAGGTTTGGATTATATTAAGCGACATCTTAGTAACCATTCAGGATATAGTGAAGACAGGATTAGTGTTTTATTAACTTTTCTGGATATTGTTTTACACACTAATGTATTTGGCTTTGAACAGGAGTTATTTATACAGTTGGATGGCGTAGCTATGGGCACTTCTTGTGCCAATAGCTACGCCAACCTGTTCATGGCTGAATGGGAGGCTGATTATATGATTCCCCATCCTAGCTTCGCAGCTCATGTTACGTTCTATAGGCGCTTTGTAGACGACCTCTTCCTGTTATGGAAGGGGTCAGCTGAACAGCTAGTATCTTATATAACTGATTTGAATGTTTGTACTGAGTATCTTAGATTTAGTTATGAGTTTTCATACCACAAGCTTCCTTTTTTGGACATATTTGTTGAGCGCCTTTCTAATGGCATTATTAATACTGGGGTCTATAGAAAGCCATGTCATAAAAATTCTATTTTACATAGACATAGCATGCACCCTGGTTATATTTTTCATAATATTGTCAGGGGACAGAGTATGAGGACTTCTAGGTATAACCCTACTGAGCAAGGGTTTCGCCAGGATTTATCAGACTTGGATAGGAGGTTGGCCTTACGGGGTTATAAGATGGATGACATTATAAAAGGGCATGAGAATATATTAGAGTTGAGATCTGAAGCAGCTGCCCCGTATTTCTCTGAATCAAGCCTTGGGATGAATACACGAGGTCACACTAACACCAATATGTATGGCTCCACTGCCTTTTCTTTGTTTTATACTAAAGATGTGGGTAGTATTAAGGATGTGGTAAGGAAGCATTGGGATATATTGTTGGTGGACCCACACATCCATGGCATTGTTGGTGATAGCCCACGATTTAGGTATAAGAATAAAAGAAACATTAAGAGGTTGTTATGTGACAGGATGCCCAATAATCCTGGAACCACACTTCCATTTGGAACTATGAAGTGTGGTAAATGCAATTTCTGTGACTTTATTTGTGGGGATTCAGTTTTTATACATCCTACAACCCACATTTCTTACACCTTTAAGGCTAGAGGTGATTGCATGTCCAGGGACCTCGTTTATCTGGCTATGTGCCATGTCTGTTCATCATTTTACGTTGGCAAGACGAACAGATGTTTGAGGGATCGTGTACGAGAGCATTTGTACAATATTAGGGTTAAAAATGTTACAAATGCATTAGCCAAACATGTTATGGACACAGATTGTACACATACATTTAGTTTCAGGATTATAGAGAAGATTAAGGTTTCTAATAGAGGTGGGGATATTTGGGCTATTACTGAGAGTGGGGAAAATGCCTGGATTTTAAAGTTGAGATCAGATTTGGCGCCTGGACTTAATGCTAAGGTTTCTTTAAAACCTTTTTTAAGGATGAGAAGACTCAAAGTTAAATGAAGTATTAAATTGTTATGTTTTTATTATAGATTGATAGTTAGAAAGTTTTTAGACTTTAATATGTTTTATTAATGATGTTTTAATGATGTGTATATATTGATTTATAGATGAATTTATTGGATGAGTTGGTTGCTAAGTACTGAATTTGTTGTTAAGAACCTTAATTATGTGTTTTTTCCCGCCTTTATAAGTATTTAAAGACTCATTGGTTAGTACTTTGTAGTGAGTCTGATGAAACCGCAAGGTGAAAGCGCTAACTCTGGTACCTGTTTACAATAAAGAAAAACGGATTTTTTATCTTGGATGCCTATTTTCTTGAAGAAACAGTGTCGATTGGATGAGATATACTAGTGACATTTTATTTTATTATTTTTTAGAGCTGTGTTTCGCCCTTATCCTTTGTTATATTTTTATTGATATATTTTTTATTCTTTGTTTTAGAACAGGTTGATCACTTTGTGGGTGACTTTAACAATTTGTTAGAACTCAGAGAACCAATGTGGCAGCTCTTACTCAATGCTGAAATGGCACCAGGCTTAAATGACTCTATGAATATTAAATGTGCTTTGCGATGGCTTCACTGAAGCCTTGCTCTTTATTTAAAAGGATGTTTAACACTACGTTTTCTCACCTGAAACATGACTAAGCTTTCACACCTGAAATTTGAAACCTTATCTTTTTACACCATGTATTTCTCTCTATATAAGAAACTGTTTGCTAGCTTAAGTCAGCATATAACTTTTTGTTTCTGAAAAAGTCTAGGATTAATAAACGGACGAAAGCGCTAAAACATATACCGGTTTATGCATCTTTTCTGGGACAAGGGTCTTTGAAAAAGGTTTTTTTTATTTTTATAGTTCTGTAGTACCTAATTTTTATGTTTTTTGTATTATATATATATATATATATATATATATATATATATATATATATATACATACACACACACACACACACACATATATATACATATATATATATATATATGTACTGATTATATATATATATATTATATATATATACATACATACACATATATACACACACATATATATATATATATATATATATATATATAGAGAGAGAGAGAGAGAGAGAGAGATATGGGCCCTCTTCACAAAACACCCACTTCACCAACTTCACATGATTAAGCCGACAACACCGACAAGACATAACACTGACCGCTCAGAACACTGATGGGAAACTGATGGTAAGGAAGTGCTTGGGCAACATGTCAACCTTAGCGCCTGACCTCTATGCTACTGTAATCTCGGATTTGGTATATTTAGTTAGGAGTGTGGGGGTGTAGTTGGCGCAGCCCCCACAAATGGGAGCCTGTGGGGTGATGCCCCCCAAGTCGGTTTTGTTTATTGCCATTGTTGTGTGCTTGTTAGGTTGGCTAATGGGTTACTCACTGTCAGTTTCCCATCAGTATTCCAAGCAGTCAGTGTTATGTCCTGTCGGTAATGTGTAGGGGACACACATATGCTTGTGTGCGGTGTGAGTACGTACACACACACACACACAAATAAATATATATATCTATATATATATATATATATATATATATATATATATATATATATATATGGATCTACTTTGTCCTAACAAAATTACGTTTTACTGAATCTAAAAACAACTAGCGCACAATATCGAAAGTGTATTTTAACGAATATTCAGTTACTAGAATGCTAGATTATTTAGCACGATAAATAACTGCTACACCTTTAAGTTACTTCTCAACATACTGTTTTCAGCCATGGTGGACATGTCAAGACTTTTACATGATGTCCTGGGTCAAATCTATCAGACTGGCAGATCACAATGTGGAGGTGAGGTACTGCTTATGGAAGGTTACGTTTACCAGCTAGAGAAAAAAAACAAAACAGAAAAGTATTGGTATTGCAAGTATAAAGTTTTACAAATGTGTAGAGGAATAGCCATAACTATTTCTGTTACTACAGGGGAAGAGTTAATTAAAATCAGTGGAATATCACCATTCAGGGGAGCCAGAGGAAGTGGAGAAATATAATATTTGTGATGAGTTAAGGCAAAGAGCAGCTTTCTCTAGGGATTTTCTATTACTGCAGACAACGCTATACTTTCCTCTTCCTTAGATTTTGCTTCATGTTTACCTGGTAGAACAGCACTCTTTCAAGCAGTTAGAAGGGGGCAGGTGAGGAAAAGGGGATCATTATTAACATCTCCATACACCTTACATGACATTAACCCTGAGAGTTTCCCTTTAAAGGATGGAGCTTTTGTAAAAAAGTGATGAGTGACAGCAGTAGACAGAATATGGTTGTAATACTTACCACCTGAAACAATTTAAAAAAATTAAGCATGGCTGATATATGGTTAATGGATGGTACTTATTTTAACAGAGGCACAGAGTGTCGACCACTATACACCATAGACTCAATGGTAAAGTATGGCTCATATTCAAAAACTGTTCCACTAGTTTTTTTGAGTAAAAAGTCTCTTCAGTCCTGTAACTACATGAGGCAAGACTTGTTTGACTTACCTATTGAAGAATGTTTACAATGTGCAGTGTCTTTCATGGTATACGATTTCGAGATTGCAGCTATCAAAAGTATAAAGCAAAATGTCAGTAATGTAATTTGTAAGGGTTGCTTTTTCCACTTTGGTAGAAATATATGGGGCAAAGTGCAAGCACTTGGTCTTGGTTCCCTTTACAATTCATTTCTAATTGGCTGCATTAGCATTTTTAGAAGAAGCAGATGTCATGCCTACATTTACCAGACTGAAATGTGCATTTCCTAAAGAAGGTAAAACTTTGTTAAGTACTTTACTGAGTGGTATCTGCTTGGAAAACCAAGGGCTTTCTCTACCTGATCTATGGCATGTATCAGATTTCCTCCGTTATTTCCTGTGAAGTTTTGGAATATATCTGTGCTGTAGAAGCATAGCACAGGAAATTTAAGTGTATAACAGGAAAACATGTCTGATGTTTTGACGGCTATTGTATATGAGCAAAACAGAGTAAATGAGATTCATTGGAGCTTGTCCACTGCTTGTCCTCCTTCTCCAAAAAAACAGCTTTAATTCAAAGGCAGCAGCAATTTCAAACTATCTTTGATAATAGAGATGATTATGATGTTTGTGTCTTTCGGCTTTTCCTGGTTAGGGGTCGCCACAGCAGAACTCCGTTCCGCTAATGTTTGGTAGTGGATTTTTACGTACCGGGTTACCAGCCCTGACGCACAACCTTCAACAAAGGCATGGCCCATTCATGTATGCCTCCTCACTGAAGACTAGCTGAGAATCGAGCGGAACAACATCTTACTGTGAGGCGACAATGCTACCACAGCACCACCACCGCAGTAATATAGAGATGATTATGATAAATTGGAATATTTGAGAGCAATAGCTTCACTTTTGAAGATGTAATTATTATGTAATTTGCTGTATTGTGGATTTTTTCACAGTTTGAAGGTGTACAACTGCTGATTTCATTTTAATGAACTTGCACAAAGTGAAGGGACACATCAGTTTGATATATTGGTGTCTGGAGCACTGGGGTATTAATGGCCAATTCCGCTAAACGTTTGTTTGGTGATTTGAACGTCGTTAAGTTACAGTTTGGAGATTAAGGACTTTTGGTTTAATTAGCTCGCATTTTTTATGTTCGGTAAAACGTAATTTCGTTAGGACAAAGTAGATCCATATATATCTATACATACCTATTCACAGACTGCTACTAAAGGTGGATAAAGTAGAAAATAAAACCACAGGATAACGAATGTTATCACAACCATCATGGCAAGACACATAAAAAATTAAAACATACTACGAACTCTTGAGTTCTTAAAAATGAAAATTTAATGAATGAATAGCTAAAAACTGGTGTTAAAAATAAAATATAAGCACTTTCAGGCACATAGCTGCACCCTTCTTCATCTCTGTTCGTGGTTGTGATGACGTTCATTATCCTGCAGTGTATCTATCTATATATATATAGATATATATATATATATATATATATACACACACATGATACATACATATATCACACACACACACACACACACACACACACACACACACACATATATATATATATATATATATATATATATATATATATATATATGTTATATATGTGTGTGTGTGTGTGTATTGTCACATCCCCTCTATGGAGCAATAATCAAGGAGCCTGAATCTTCACCACTGACACTGGAGAGGGGTGTTCACTTGGAAACAAAAATAGACACATACAGTATTTCCAGATGCAGCTCTCTACATCAAGCACAATTTTCCTTAAGAGCACACAGGGATAGCACTCAGTTCAGGTTCTGGGTTTCCCACTCTCTCTCTCTCCGGGCTGCCAGTAAGACTCCCCAATGACACAGCTATAGAGTTGAGTTCTCAGCAGAGTGTCCCAGGCCAAGTCCTCAACCAACCTCTCTGTGAAACCAGTGCTTTGTGTCCCTGCTCCTAGTTGATGGCGCACACACACTCTCTGAGATTTGATTTTCGCACACATGCACACAACTGGGAAAGGCTGGCACAGATTTACTAGATATGCCCCTCTGCCCGGACTATAAGGTAGATACTGACACCAGGACACTCCAAAGCAAACTACTCTAAGGCTGTTACAAGGGTACCCAATTATTCTGAGTAAAATTAATAATCATCCAAATGGTAGTGTTTGACCAATGCACTATGGCTTTCAGGAGTGACCACAGTGTCACCAAATAAATATAAGTACTCTCAAAGGTTAAAATATTCTCTAAAAGACCAGCCACAATGAAAAATTTAAATATATTTAATAATAAACAAACATAAAAATATGGAATATCTATTTACAACAAACACCAAAGGTTCAGTCACAGGAAATATTACAAATAACACAGGTGGACAGGTTCATGCAGTCACAGAAAACTTAACTAATCTCACTATAGTTTCCTGACTGACCTAAAGAATTATTATTCCCTGGTTACTTACTAGTGCAAGGCAAGATGAAGTGGGTGACAGATCCTTCCTTATCAGGTTACAAAAACAGACTGCCCTGAGAATTCAGTCTCCCCTAGTATTAAAATATCATTTTTGTCCTAGACTATAGAATGACATCACATACATCTGGTCATATCAGTCTATTTCCCACACTACCCCATCACTAGAAGCTGCCAGGATTTAGCACATATATGTTATAACACATATAATGAGCTTTGCTAAAGTTTATTGCAACATCTGGAAACTGTAAAACAATTTTAACACACCCCCTCTTCCTACAGAGAATAACAAACTATACTTCTTACAGATATTGTGTCTCTGGCTTCATTCAAAACTGTGAGATAACATCTTTATGGCCTAGTCCCAGTAATTTAATTTCAGAAGATTTTTCAAAGTTAGCTGCAACTAAATTGTGATTAATCTCTTCTCTTCCACTACCCTCTGTTAAAAGTTACAATGCATACATTTAATCAGTCACTACATGCATGTATATTTCTTTTCTGTCCAGTGCATCTGTGCAAATCAGTTTGATTTACAAATGACATACAAGTATTTACAAAATTCCAGCTAGCAGTGCTGGCATGTGTTACTCATCCACTGCCTTACATCTCCTGGCATAGCTGGCAATACTTAATATCATCACATTTCTCCCCTCTTTGAAGACTCAAGCTCATTTTTCAAGTGACCCTTGAGAAACATTACTTAAGAGCAATGGGCCTGTCTGGAAATACATTAATCCATGCCCTGTCCTGAGAACAAATCTGCACTGGTGTTGCTGACCCTACTGCAGTGCTGCATTCTCATGTCATATGTCTGAAACCCTAGGCTCCACATTAATAACTTGTCATTTTGCTAGCTGGGTTATAGTCATAAATCCCCCTCACACTCCCTGTCTTCTACTGCAAATACTTAGCACAAGGGCCTCCCTGTTATGGTAATGCTTCATCATGTTAACATGGTATAGTGTGTGCCCCTACCTCCTGCTAGTATGTTCTACCATGTAGTTAACATCACTGAAATTCCTTACCAGGAGGGTCCCTCCCAAGCTGCCTGCACCTGATTGTGTCTGAAAGGAATGAGAACCATAACCTGCTGTTCCACAGCATACTCTTCATCTCAGGCATTCCTGTCATATGAGACCTTTTTCTGCTGTTGGGCTCCTGCCAAGTTCTCCTAGGCCAAGTCCATGAGCTCCCTAACCCTTGTCCTGAGGCTTAGGACAAATGCCACAACAGACTCAATGTGGGATACACAAACTCCATCCCTCACATCACAAATTAAATCTAAAGGCCCCCTCACCCCATGCCCATACAACAACTCAAAGGGTAAAAAAAGCTTTGGATTCCTGTGGTACCTCTCGATATGCAAACAGCAGATGGGGCAAATATTTGTTCTACTCACTCTTAAACAGGTCTGCAAATGCCCAAAGCATGGTCCTTAATATAGACTTTAACCTCTCCACAAGACCATTAGTCTGGGGATAGTAGGGAGTGATCTTTAGGTGCTTCACCCCACAGTGCCTCCACAGACAAGCCAGTAGGTCTGACATGAAATCTGGCACCTCTTTCAGTCAGTATTTCTCTCAGGAAGCCTACCCTGCTGAAAGTCTCTAACAAAGCATTTGCTACATTCTCTGCCTTGATGGAGGGCTGAGCCATGGCCTCAAGGTATCTAGTAGCATAATCTACTACCGCCAAGATATATTTCTTCCCTGTGGAACTTGGGGTACTCAGACACCCCATGATATCCATAGTTACTTTCATGAAATTGTCCTCAATCACAGGCAAAGTCATCAAAGGAGATCTGACCTTGCCTCCGGCCTTGCCTACTCTTTGCCACTACTCACAGGTTCAGCAGTACCCTGTTACATCCCTTGCAATCCCAGGCCAATAAAAGTTCTGCATAATACATTTCTTGGTACGCTTTATGACCATATAACCTGCAAAGGGAATGTCATGGGCTATGGCTAGAAGTGCTAGATGGAAGGCTCTAACAACTGCTGTATTACCTAACCCTCTAGCCTTCCCTCAAGGGTCCACTCTCTATACAGTAACACTTAGTTTGAAACTAAGACAAAATTCGGCATTTTGCCATGGTAAATATACACTTGCTTTAAGAGTGAATGTGCAAGATATCCTAAAAACTATAGACTAATAACAGTAAAACATGAACAAATGTGAATAAAACTTAGTAAGGGATATTTCAGAAGACTAAAATCAATACTGAAAACAGCCCTGGCATCTAGGAACAAAGTCCAAGTTATAAACCAATTTGCTCTTCCTGTTCTAACTTACAGTTCTGAGGTGACTGACTAGCCTCAAAAGATACTGGATCAGTTGAACAGGAAAACAAAAAAAATGCTTCATCTTTATCAAATGATTTATAAAAATCAGTGTGTATACCACGATTGCATATTCCCCATTCTGAAGGAGGTCCGGGCCTCCTTGAACTTGATTACCAGTAGAACTGCAATCGCAGAACTGCATACATATTTACTGATCTCACAAGATCCAAACATAGTCAAAGTCTTAAAACATGAGGAGAAAGTCTAAGATGACTTCCCTGCTTAGTTTAGCAGAAGCATATCGGTGTCAAGTAGGAATGGAAATTAAACCGGGAGTAGACAAAAATCCAACAGCAACCGACTATGCCAAAATACAAAAGAAAAAATATAAGGCGAAGGATCAGATGAGAAGGCAAGGCATGTGGAAAAGGCATAAATATAGTTGCAAATACACAAAACTCTTGAAACAGAATTATGTTGATCAGGATCGGATACAGTAATGGATAAGGAGAGGTGAATTTAAACCAAAAGACAGAAGGTTAATATTGGTGGCCCTGGATACTGGACTACATACACTTTGGTTTAGAAAGCCCAGAAAACATCTGAGAAACAGACACATTCAAATTTTGTATAACAAACTGGAAACAGTTGCACAACTCTTTGCTGGGTGCAATGCACTAATGGTAGAGGGACTGTATACTGAAAAGAATAATAATGTGGTAAGACTGTTACACTGTGGATTGTGTAAACATTACAATATTGGAATAGCTGAGGAGCACTGGAAACATAAGCCACAAAGCAATTTAGAAAATTATGATGTTTATATCACATAGGATTACCCAATTACCAGCAATTCAAAAATAGATATGAGAAAACCAGATATAGTAGTCCACAAAAAGAAGACAAAAGAAACATTGATCACTGAAATTGCTGGACCCAATGATTCCAGTGTGTTATGTAGAGAAAGAGAGAGAAAGATACAAAATCATAAAATACCAGGATTTATGGCAGAAACTAGGGCAATATGGAAGAAGGATACCCAGATAGTTCCAACAGTAGTAGGAGAAATGGGTCCCATAAAAAAATAATTTATAGTCATATTTAGATATGCTACTGATACATGTAATTCTGTATGAATTGGAGGAGTCACTTGTGGGCACATTGCAGGTTTTGCAAACAGCATTTTGGCTAACATCAGAGATTGAAAAAATGCTAATTTCATAAAGTTTAATCATACTTTGACTTAAGAATGAGCCCAATTCCCATCTTGGTATAAGAAACCCAAAAGACTTGGAAAAATTAAACTGGATGTTACTGACAGTAAGGCAGATTGTATGATGCATGTGTAACTGGGAAGCCATGACACTAGCATGGCACTGTAGCATCTGCCTGTGTCTATTGGAGAGGAAGCTATGTACAAAGGAAGGCTTGTGAAGGACCCACTGCAAGGGGAACGTGGCTCCATGTTTACATGTTGAGGCATGACTACAGTATGTAAATTTAGGAGGCAATGCATGACATTAACTGCAGCTGAAAACTACTATGTGCCTAAGAGAGGAAGGCTGCGACCATATGTATGGCATATAAATGGAAAAGGCAGAGGGAGAGGCTGTGTCTAAAGGTCCGGACATCTCACAGCATACCATAAGCATGTACAGAATGACATGTTCCTCCCATAGGTGTACATGTACCTGGTATCACTACCCAAAGGAGGCAATGAATAGAAAAGTATGTTAGACAGGAAAACAAAGTGCTGCTACAGGTCAGGCCCTCCTATGGCATGCGCCTCCTGAGTAAAGGTGCTCTAGGCAGGCATTACTGGAGCTAGATTTGTCAGATATTGGTGCTGGATGTGAAATCCAAGGCTGGCCATATTGGGTACCAGCAACAGCTGTGATGAAGGGTTATGCAAAGGAAAAGGCAATAAACATTGCAAAAGGCAGGGCCACCACAGGGGATAGACCTCCAACACAGAAGCAGCTCTTTAAGACTAATGAACTCTTGGTCTCTCCTGCAAGCTGGGAGACTGAACTGTCATACTGTACCTGAGGTAGCTAGGGAGTGGAAGATGGACTGGCACCAACCAACCATATGTCAGTAGTGGAAATACCAGTTCAGTAATGTCCATTACACTACAGTATAGTACACTCCTCTCTATAGCTTTCAACTAGTCAGGGACAAATCTAAAAAGAATCAGGTACAAATTAGTCAGGGACACTTTTAAAATATTAGTACTATTAATCTGAAAAATGGATTGAAAAAGAATATGTGATTTAATGTACATTTTCTAAAGTAAAAGAAGTATATAACTAATAGGTTCAGAGGTAGGTACTAGGCTATCGGCCCTGGGGCCTATACAAGCCCAGCCAAAAAGGTGCCCTGGCTTTTGCCACCCAAGAAAGTTATTTTCCTGTGCCACTGTCGAGCAGAGCCACAGGGGTGATCCCCGGAATGAATTTCCTTTTTCCCATTCAATCATCAAGATTTTTCTTGAAGAGTGCTAATGAGGAGCTTTGTTTGATATAGATAGGTAGTTTATTCCAGAATATGGGAAGTCTCTGGGACAGGAATCTATCCCTCCGGCATGTTCCGTTTATTGTGGTGACAAGGTTTAGGTCCCTAGAGCGTGTAGCTCGGAGGGATTGAGATTTCTTTAAGTGGAGCATGTCCAACAGCTCTGGGTTTGACATAGCTTTGTATGTTGGGCAGAGATCACCTCTGAGTAGGCGACGTGATGGAGTAAAGCTGGAGTTTTTTGAGACGGTCTGCGTAGGGCATCTGTTTGAGGCCAGTAATCCTCTTTGTGAGGTATTTCTGCGGCCTTTATAGTTGTTGTAGATGTCTTGTGAGGTACACACCAAAAGGGGCGTTGTACTCTATAATGGGTCTAAGGAGTGATGAGTAGAGGGGAACAATGACCTCTTTTTTTCTGGATGAGATGCCTTTTGTGATGAAGTGTGCCACGTAGAAGGATTTCCTGACTACTGTGGCAATGTGATTATCAAAGGAGAGACTACTGTCCACCTGTGTCCCAAGGTCTCATCACACTTTTGGTATTAAGTATACTACCGCCTATGTTGTAGTTCATGGGTACAGAGTTTTTACCAAAGGGGATGACAATGCACTTTTGGCCATTGAGCTTGAGGCCATGGCCTTGACACCAGGCATCCATCTCAGTGAGGCCCTTTTGTAGGATGTCCACATCGTTAGGAGTTTTGATTACGGCTACTAGTTTGCAGTCATCTGCGAACTTCATTAGCCAAAGACCTTCTGTGTTAGCCTGTACTTCAGAGAAGTAGATACCAAACAGGAGAGGACCCAGGACTGAACCCTGTGGTACTCCACTTGTTACTGGTCTGAAGTCGGATTTGGAGTCTGCTATTTTCACAGTGTGGGTTCTGTCATTGGGCCAGTTGGCAACCCATCTTGTGACATAGGGATTTATACCTAGTTTAGTGAGTTTATCTATAATTCCAGAGTGGGGGATGGTGTCAAACGCCTTGGCAAGATCTAGATAGGCTGTGTGAACCACCTTATCCTTGTCTACAGCTTTGGTGACTGCTTCAAAGAAGTCTGTGTGGTTTAGGAGACATGATCTGCCTTTTACAAACCTGAACTGGGTGGGGTCCAGAGTTTGGAGATTACCAATGTCTTTGTTTATAAGTTCCATGATGATACGTTCCATGGCCTTGCAGACCAGGCTTGTCAGGCTAATGGGGCGGTAGTTCCCGGGGTCCGTGGTAACTCCCCCATTGTGGAGTGGGATAACATTTGCTGTGTGCCATTCAGCAGACACAAAGCCTGAGGTGAGGCTATGATTGAACATGGTACTTAGGTGGGATGCCAGTTCGTTCTGTAGTTTTATTTTATATTTTATTTATTTTATTTTGTTTTTGTTAACTGGGAGGGTCCGACTGGACACAGGTCCATTTTCAGCAGAGGCCAAGGGAGAAAAGCTCCATGTTACAATATTAGGTTAATACAATTCTAAGCAATTAATGAAGTTTAAAGTAGTACGGGGAACATTTACATGACAAGTGATACATCTAGTAGAATGAACAATTATTACAAAACAGGTTTTTTTTTTTTTTCCTTCACATTCACAAAAACATTAATAATTTTACATTCACAATACATTTATGCATTTGTATAACAGAGAAGTAAATAAATGCCCATACTGGCAAAATTAAAGTATAGGTGTAGGTAAGATGAGAGTAAGAGGAGTTATGTTAGGTTTTATACTATTTTCAGATACAGATTATAGTCATTATCAGGTATGGGTTGTAGTAAAGAACAGTACAAGTGTTAGCATGTTTTCTGCTAATGGACTGATGATGTGTTTGAATGAATATCCAAGGATATCAACAGGGCTCAGTAAGGGAAAAGTTATAGTGTAGCAGAATCCTTGCAACTGAGCATAGTTATTGTTACCCTGGGGTGTAGTTCGTGTAGAATGCAGCCTGGGATGTTGTCTGGTCCCATAGATGCTGTGTTCTTGGCTTTGAAGAGTGTGGTTTTTACCTGTGCAGCCGTGATTACAGGAACTTTGCATTCTTCCGGTATAGAGATGGGCTCTTTAGGGGGTGAGAGGGGGGGGTAACATTAGCACTGAACCTATCTGCTAGGATGTTGGCAATATCAGTTGTGTCTGTATATTTAGTGCCATTGTGCTGTAACTCAGAGCAGATCTGAGTGTTACCATTCAGATTCTTGACATAGCTATAGAATGCTTTGTGGTTGTTTTTAGAATCAGTGGCGATTTTGTTTTCGTAACTAGCTTTGAAGGATTTTATCAGGGATCGCAGCTTCTTACTGAGGCTGACCAGGGAGCTCCTCCACTCATGGGATTTTACTCTCTTTCGCAAGAGTTTCTTCCTTCTGTTGTACAGTTTGTTTATGGCAGGGGACCACCAGATTGGCTTCCTTTTTGTGGAGGATAGCGTCTTGGTTCTGTTTGGGATAGCACAATCCATGTACTCATGTAAGTGCTTATAAAGTGCAATTGTGTAGGATTCAGTAGTCGTAACTGTATTGTCCATCTGCATGGGTGTCATGAAGTTCACCACTTCTGTCTTAAGAAGCATGAAGTTGGCTTTGGAGAAATTTTTTACCATGGTTTCCTTAATGGGGGGTGGAGGCAGGATGTGGATATCTAGGGTAATTAGCTTATGTTCAGATCGGACCAATGAGGTGTTGACTTCAGGTGTGGAACACCGGTCACTCATATTTGTAATGACTAGATCTAGGCTATTGTTGCCCCTGGTGGGGGGGGTGTGGATAAGTTGATCCAGGGCATTGGAGTTTATGAATTCCAGAAAGCGTTGAGCAAAGGAGTTGGTACACGAGTAGTTTTCCCAGTTAATGG
The DNA here is from genome assembly GCF_019279795.1 of Protopterus annectens. Taxonomy (NCBI): domain Eukaryota; kingdom Metazoa; phylum Chordata; order Ceratodontiformes; family Protopteridae; genus Protopterus; species Protopterus annectens. Next base: position 643,651,114 of record NC_056751.1, on the reverse strand, counting down.
TGGGGTAGTTGAAATCGCCCATTATTTGGGTGTTTGGTTGAACCCTAATATTTTCCAGTACATCAAGAAAAGTGGAGTGGGAGTCCTGGGGCATGGTGGGTGATCTGTAGCAAGCTACAATTTGGATTGCAGTTTTGCCCAGAGTTAGTTGCACTTGGATAACCTTGGCTGCATTATGCTGAGCAACTAGCCTGGATGTGTGGATATCCTTAATGAATATGGACACACCTCCGCCTTTGGTGTTCTGGTCCAGGTTACATGGCCGAAAAGTGTGGTATGAGTTATAGCCTGGTAGTGCAGGGGTGCTCCCTGGAGCCTTGAACCTGGTCTCAGTCACTGCACAGATATCAATGTTCTCCATTTTAAGGAGTGCCTCGAGTGAGTGCATTTTGAGATTTAGACTTCTAGCATTGAGTAGCATCACCCTCAGTTTTTGCTTGCCTGTTCCTGTTACGGTGGTGAATTTGCCATTTGAACCTTGCCTAAAAAAGGCACTATAGGGGAGGCAAAAATCTTAGCCAGTATCCGGAATCTCAGGGGTGACAGCTGCAGGCCATCTCGGGCAAAGCATCGTGGTCTGTTGATGGTCTGTTGACCATGTCATCCCAGGCAGACAGATACTGGATCCCTTCAGAATGGCACCAGAAGCTTAGCCAATTGTTGAAGTCAATCATTTTGTCCTTGTACTGCGGCATCATTCTGGGTGATGGCAGAAAGCTACTCAGGGCTAGGGTCATACCTGCCTGAGCTACAAGATCGGAGAGTTCTTCCATGTCTCTTTTCAAGTAGTCCAGGGAGGTACTTCTCAGGTTGTTCACACCAACATGGACAATGACAGAGTCATATTTGTACTTGTTGTGACCTGAGTGCGTGGGTTATGTGGCGGATCCTGACACCTGACAGGCAGCTGACAGTAACCTTTTACTTGTTAAGCCTGGTGAGTGGGACATCGGTGTGCCTGACTATAGAGTCGCCTATGACTAGTGTGTTGGGTACATTGTTTTGCCATATTGGCTGTGGTTGAGTGGCACACCGAGTCTGTGGGCTATGTGTCATTTGAGTTGTGTTGGGGGGTGGAGATCGCTTGCATTTCTGCTTTGGAGGTCTCTGTTTCTTGAGCAGATTATTATTGAGAGCCTCCGCAAATGTTTTTGTGTTTTTATGTGTGGATTTTGGTGGTGTAGATTTAGTGAGACTATGTGATGATTGTGGTGTGGTGCAAATGTTTACCTTCTCCTCTTGACTGTCAAGTTCAGTCTTGATTGGAGAGAGCTTTACCTCCAGTTTGGCTAGATAAGTGCATCTCTCACAGGCTGTAGTGTTGGGTGGTAGGAGGAGAGGGTTGTCTGTGTACATGAGGCAATTTCTACATTGCCCCAAGATGCCCAGATTCATCAGATAGACAGGAGAGAACACTGGGAGCTGACCCTTGGACATGCCTAAATAAAAAAACTATTTTCCTCTAGATAAGTGAGTACAAGGGCTGTTTTTCTCTAAGCAAGTGAGAAAGCGAGTACAAGGGCTGTTTTTCTCTAAGAAAGTGAGGAAAGTAAGTACAAAAACTGTTTTCCTCTAGGTTACGAGGAAGGCTGAGTGCTGTAGTAATTAACAGATTATTTAGTGCTTACAAGTTCTGAACAAGTGCTGATCACAAATAAGCAAATTCAAGTGCTAAAAGTAAGAATCTGTATCTGGACTAAACTAGTTACAGGAAAGGGGGAAACAAGTGCAAATATGGGCTTTTAAAACAGAAAGTTGAGAGAGATGGAAAAACTGCCCAAACGGCCACTAACTACAAGTTCTGGACCAGAACCACTCCTTATGTGGTAGATAGGTTACCTAGTGCTTACCACTCCCACTGATAAACTAGAAGGCTTCCCTCCAACACAGAAAGCTTGGGGAGGCTCAGAAGCTTACATACAGTCCTGGGTACAGGAAATCTGAATCTGGACTACACTAGTTAAAGGAAAGGTATTTATTTATATATATATATATATATATATATATATACATATATATATATATATATATATATATATATATATATATATATATATATATATACAGAAAAGTAGCTAAAACAGCAGTCAAAACAATTCAAATGCAGTGCAAGCTAGCACACTTGAGTATGTAACAATGTTAGATCAAACAGTTTAAAAAATGCAATTCAATTAAAAATGACTAAAACCAATGCAGAAGGAGTCTATTAGGTAGAATGAGGTAAAGAGATGGGACTAGGGGGAGTGTCCCAGACCAAATCCACAGTGGGGGTGGGCAACTGCAAAAAAACCCAAATCCAAACAACAACACAGGAATAGGGAGGGTGGGTATGGGAAAACCAACACCTTCAGCAGAGATCTGAAAAACTATACAGTGAAGCAAAAATAACAGTGCACAACTCTGAAGTCAGCCAGCAATTATATAAAATTAGTCAAACAATTATTACCAGTACACAATTCTGAAGTGCCAGAAAAATATACTCAGCTCTGTATATCTCCAGATATGACACAAAATCCACTGGAGTCACCACACGGAGATAGGTAATGGAAGCTTCTTTATTTGGAACAAACACACACAAGCGCTTTCACGTAGCTGTACTACGCTTCTTCAGGTGTAATAAAACATTGAGAAAAGCAAGCTTTTATACAAAAAACTTTTGGCGCTCAAAATGGTAAATTAAACACTAATTAAATAATTGCTAACACACAATCTTTCCCTACAAGTCCTTATTTAAAGAGACAGTACTAAAAGGAGTTAAAAACAGATAAAAACAATTTAAAAGTCACGGCAAAAATGCCTTAAGCAAACTGCATTAAAACAAAACAGCAAAACCCATCATTGTGGCAGCACAAGCCAGCTGAGGCTCTCACCTCACAGCTCTGAAGGACCATGCAAGATCATAATCAAAGCAAAAGGCATAAGACAGAGAACAACATTTTCCAAATAAAAACAGGCCATATTCCTATTTGCAAATGCAACCAGGACATATTCCACGACTCCTGCTGGAGTCGCTAACTGAACACATACTTGTTTCCTTTATACAAAACCTCCGGTAAGCAAACAAGTCCTATGTGCTATCCCACATCCATATCTAATCTGAAAAAAATCTACAGCACAGACAATACAGCATATAGCAATCCAAGAATAAGAGACAACATAATTATTGTTGCTATTGAGAGGTGCAAAACATATATTCTATTATGCAACTGTTGGCGTGTTTAAAAACAACTACGCCAACAAGATATCAACAGGTACTAACCATAATCTAATCTGCATATACGCTCTGTTCGTACCTCATATCTCACATTGGAATCGTCATCAACATACACATATTCCCCAAAGCAAGATCACAAAAACACGGTCACGCATAATGAAATGTCCCGCGACCATGTCCGATCCAAAACCCATTTACAATGCAGACGAAGCAGCAGATAACAGTCCGGGAGTGAAAAATGTCCTACTCACAACAACAACTAGCAAGCACAGAGGACACTTTCTGACAAGCATCCACTGGCGCAAAACAAAACAACTACACCAATACAATTCCGGTAGATGTCGGCCCCATCAAACATCATAAACATACAGACCTGTATTAAAAAACCATCAGTCAAATACTGATGCAGGTGGTATGAAAAGTATATAGTACAAAAAACAACAGACAGATTACAAATAGCAACCCACTCACCTCTAATAATTGCAGGCACTAGAATATTTCAACAAACAACTAATAATGGGTGTTCAAACACAACTTCCATTTGCATAGTGCCAACAGATTCAATATCTGTCAAAAACCAGGATCCGAGCTGATGCTCAAGAATCCAAAAAACCTAACTGTAATTAAAAACAGGAAATGCAAGATGAAAAATAAATAATATGATATAAGTACTGAACTATTGAATACTGAACTGAATGGGGACAGCTTTCTATCTCACTTAACATACGCATAATGCGTTAAAAAGCTAGTGGACGTAGCTATGTTAACAATACAAACGTCCAATCTCATCCAAGGAATGGACACACACTAGGAGCCAAAGTGCCAGGTATACAGCAGTACTAAACGATGTTAAAGAGTAGATAGCATTGTATGCAATAAGCTAAGGACCTGCTCAAATATACTAAAAAATAAATATCAAAAAACCACTACCAGACATGTGTAGTGCCTATAGTATCAAACCACAAATTTCCCTTGTATCATATATGAACCCTAACACAATCTCTGTATATCTCCAGATAGTTTGAAGACCACTCTTTCAGGACAAAGGAAGGCTCCAGCAATGATATTAAGTATAATTCACTATCTTTTCTCCAAGTTTAGGGAAGATTAAGACAGGCAGCGCTAAAATACGAGTCAAAATCAGGGATGTCCCTGAACATCAGGGACATCTGAGAGATATGCTTCTCTGAATGTTTGAAGCAAAGGATTGACCAAGACACATCAGTGTAAATATCCTTCTAGGCATCTGTGGTCTGCAAATGTAGCAACCTGTATAACAAGGTATATCAACATATTCTATAGTCCTATTTTAATGCATAGTAATATGCATGCCACAGTGGAATATATGGGTATAAAAGACCCCTTGAAGAAGTATGATCTGAGCATAGAGTCTCATTAACCTATGATGGGCACTTTCTACATCTGAGGTCCTTGTGGGCTCCAGCTTTGTCTGTAGTGCTCACTGTATCCAAAAGGCACACCACTTCTGAGGTGCATGTATACACACACACACATGCAGGGAGATGTGTGGGGCGGATAGGTGTTGCCAATAATCCAGAACTGTCCTTGATATCAGTATGATACTCTGCATTAATCAGTGGGTGACATATGTCGAATCCCATATAATTGTGGAGATGTAAGTGTTCTCTGTGGTTTTCAGGATGACATGCACCAAATGTTGCCTGCTCATATGCCACCATGACACATACAGTATAGTCTTCCTCCAAAGAGCATGATATCTATGACTATGAAAAGGTCAAGATGTGGGGCAGTCAGCCACAAGCCATCCCAAATCAGATAACATAGACCACTGGACAGATCCACCATTGTCACCTATGGGTCCACTGCCTGCCACCTGTTGTCATTGGTGTCATCTACTTCATGGGCAATGGCACTACTCTTGTTCATCTGGTATGCATCCCTGTATTTCTACCTCTTCCCTGTTGCATATGAGCCCACAGCCTGCCATTTCTCATTCATGGTTTTCTATCAAGTCATTGGCAGCAGCAGTCATGAGGATCAACAAGTGGTCCACTCCTTCAGTTTGGGCACTCATGGCACTGCAGTTCTATACCTTCCAGGTCATGGATCACATCAAGTCCCAATACTGCAAGATAATGCAGTGGACACTGCCAGTGGTTTGCTTCATGCCAAGCTCTCCCTACCACTACAGGAAATGATCCCTAATTCCACACAACCTCCAAATGTATGGAGTATGATGTTCACCTCCAATGACCCTACTCCATCTCATAGTGTTGCACTCACATGTTATGTCCTCAAATGCACAAATGAGGACTGTACCCTGTCCTCATTATGTGTGGGTATGGTGAAACTCAATGCGCAGCATGATCAGCTGATGTGCTGCCCTTCTGAGTTTGGGTGCGATAACACATGCATCAATTTATTCCATGTTGTCTATATCGGGTCTATGTTATATATTTGAATGTCCAAAATGTCGAATACCATATGGTCGACATTTGGAAGTTCAAATATATAATAAAAATAAATAAATAAAAAAAAAGAAAAACACACCTTAACAGGCAAGCCCCCCCTGAAACCCCCTACTTAAATATACCAACTCCAAGACTGCACTTCAGTGCAGAAAAGGGAAATTCTCCTATTCTGCACCATACGGTGCTGTTAAAAGTCAATCTTCGAACACTTGAAATGTTGAACATATGGTCTCGACCATGTGGCGTTTGACATTTCCAACTTTCGAAGATTTGATATAGACCCTCTATATCTTGGCCCATGGCTGCAGACCAACTGCCATATCTTTATCAGTGCTGCAGTGTAATTCATCCACCTGTACCTCAGCTGTGGTACCGCTGCTACCCCTTTTAGGGAAGACCCTGCCAAGATGTTTGCCTGCTGCTGCATCTGTTTGTGCAGTACTGTGTTGTACAACATGGTGAACACAAGAAAAATGCAGGTGTAGATATCTAGCCTGTATTGCAGTGCCCCTCATGATGTGCCTAGACAATCACCTGGAATGAGGGGCCAAGTCCAATGTTCCTTCTTGCAGATATATACAGGTAAATGGCTTGCTTCAAAATAATTTGAGATTCTGTTTTTTTTTTTCTCAGCTGTATATTGCTTTTCTTCATCAGGTATTGCAAAAAAAAAAAAAATGAAATGATGCAATCCACTGAGAATAATCTACTCTTTCTTGCAGCCTAATGCAGATAACCAAACTACAAGTCAACATTCTGCACAGATTGTTTTTTTCCTGCTACTCGTATAGTTTTGGCTCATTATGCTTAAACCCACTACAGATGTTGGTTCTTATATACTCAGTTTAGGAAATCTATCCATGCACTCACAGCCACGTTTAGCCATTTTTGCACAGAGGATTGGGGTGTAACTTCAGCAGTGACAAAAATCAACAACCAGTGTTCACGTATTTAAAATTATTCCAGCTGATTGGTTTGTCAAGCTCCAAACTGTGGTATTGGTAATGATCATTAATTCTCTCTACCCCAATCCCATGACTCTCATGTTTTCTCTAAGCCCATGACTATTAATCCTCCCACCCTGGATCGGCTCATTCATCATCCCAGAGAAGAGACTGCTATGGCCCTTTCATTCCTCACATTGTGGGAGCTGAACAACAGAAGCTGTTTGAAGCAAATGACTTCTGGGGGGAATATGGATTACTGTTAAACTCTAACTTCCCAACTGTGCATGTCTATTGATGTTGAACTTTCGGCATGCAATGAGCCTTAGTGAGGTTATGCCATCGACTTCTTTAAATGACCAAATCCCACAGAAGCCATTGCTTCCTTGCAAGCAAATGCATCTTTGTGATTTCCAGTCTTGAGCAATGACCTTGTACAAATTTTGCACCCACTGCATGTACACCTCTTCCCCTAAGAAAGACAAGGAGGCATTGCCTTGTCATTCTTCTCCTCCCCCCAGGTGCTCCAATTCCCTGGCCAGTAACTGAATCCAAGATCTTCGGAACAGAGTTAAAGATTTATCCCTTTGCACCACAGAGCAGGCCATATCTCAACTTTCTCATGTAAGCCACTTTTAATTGGGTTTATCAGGTAAGAATTGCAACACTTTTCAACACTGATGTCACTGCTGTCCAATGCATGTACATCTCTTCCCCTAACAAAGACAAGGCGGCATTGCCTTGTCATTCTTCTCCTCCCCCAAGGTGCTCCAATTCCCTGGTCAGTAACTGAACCCAAGATCTTTGGAACAGAGTTAAAGATTTATCCCTTTGCACCACAGAGCAGGCCACATCTCAACTTCCTCATATAAGCCACTTTTAATTGGGTTTATCAGGTAAGAATTGCAACACTTTTCAACACTGATGTCACTGCTGTCCAATGAATCTCAATCGTGTCTACCAGATCTGTTTTTTCCTCCAGTAAGGGCCACAATTTCCTTATCCCATAGAGATAGTTTGAAGAAGGGACTGGTATTGCCAGTGGAATATCTACAGGTGGAAGGCATCTAGTTGCTCAAGTGTCAGTTACCTGAGACACAACATACCAAGGAACACTGGGTCTAGTCAATGTTTTCACCAGAACATCAGTGCTAGAGTGATTTCTAGGTGCAAGTCAGCAGTGATTCCTTTTTTGTGAGAGATTTTTCCCTCCTATAAAAAACTCTTGCAGTTGGAAGTTTTACTATTTTGGTGCTTAGGGCATTTGCAGTCACTGTTGCACTTTCTTGGCACCATGACATTCAAAGTTTTGTAGCACAAGCAATGCCAACAACAACATTGACATTGTGCTGTGGGATTATGTTAGCCCTGAAGATCATGAGTATTAATATGGCTGTATAACATGAGTGGGTATCTTTCAACTGCTGAATAATTTATGGTCTAGTGAAAAATGGGTCTACTTCCACCCACCGAAAGTACATTTCTCTGAAACTGAAATAAGCGATCCCAATTACGTGAACGTGTGTTTCAATGAAAACACACTTTCGCAAAACTCACTACAAACACCACCGAGTAGTTGTCATAGATTGCAGTACAGTGAGGATAAGGCAATATTCCCTTTTCACAACTGTAGTGTGATCTTGGAATTAGTAAGTAGTGGGGGTGTGGGCTTGTCCCCCAGCATAAATCCATTTGTGTCATTTTATTTTGTGTGTGTCTTTAGTGTTGGTATTCGTTGCAGTGCATTTTGCGAAAGTGCATTTTCATTGAAACACATTTTTGCGTAACAGGGGTCGCTTATTTCTGTTTCAGAGAAATGTACTTTCAGGGGGTCGAAGTAGACCCGTGAAAATATAATTATTAAAGACATAGCTGAAAAAAATGCTGAGATTCATTGCCAACTGGTGTACTGCACAATACATTACTACACAAAAAACAAGGGAAATACAACTAGACAGCTATACATAGATCCAGCTAGCACTAAAGAGCAATGGTCAAAATGACACATGAACTAGAGTATGCAAATGACCATTAAAGATATGCAAATTAATATGCAGGGTCAACTGAATGTGTAAGGGTCTGTGGAAGCTGGTCATGACTGAGATACAGCAAGACTGAAGTCTAATTACTAGTAAAGGACTATAAAGGCAAAACACATGATGAAATTTGTGGAGTTACAACTGGCGAACGCGATTAAAGCTGCAGTGGTTAAAACAAAGCAGTACTTATCCAGACGTGGTGCCTGCCTCCTCCCTGGAGTGTGACATGAACACAGGTGTCATATTTGGAAATGGAATAAAGGAAGAGGATAAAATATCACCAGTTTATGGTCCAGAAGCTAGCTGACTTGTCCCAAGTTGATAAACAGCTTATATGGGTGTTGTCAGATGTGCGTGAATCAAAAAGGATTTTATTTTGCTGATTAGCAAAACAAAACACTTTTCATCAGAGGCCTGGGGAGAAAGGTGCCAACAAATTACAAACATTTTTAAACAGACATTTATGAACAGACAGTTATGAACAGACATTAAGTACTATAAATTAACAATTATACATATATCTACTAATTATATTATATTCATATGAAAGTAAAGGCAACTGTTACAGTATAAAAAATACTTGTGCATTAGCAGATGCTGAACACAGAACATATGAGAGTGTGATTAGTGCTTAGAAATTCAAAGAAATGGAGATGAGAGACTGAACTAGGTATGGCAGAAAATGTTAATATTATAGTTACAAGGTGGGGTATAAAGCAGGTTTTCAGACAATTATATATATGGCTATCATTTATCTCTGTATCTGCTTTATACTCCACATGTACTATTTTTTTTGTATAAATATAATGCTGTGCATTGCATATTGAATATAGTTATTTCTTATTAGTCTTTTCTGTAGACTTGTAGTGATGCACTTCTGTTCTCCAATGCCATTTCTTTTTTACTTTATGTTAATCTTCTAACATGAACAAATCATATTCTCTATGTTAGTTAACAACTATTACTGCAATTGTACTTAAAAATATGGTAGTGGAGGTTTTCTCCATGGGCCTCTGCTGAAAATGGGCTTCCTACCCAGTTGTACTTTCCCGGTAAACAAATGTAACATAAATAAATAATCAAGAGGAGGCAGGCAGCCCAGCTTTCATTCCTGAAAACTCTAGACCTGCAGCTTTAGGCCCTTTTACAGTCACGAGTACAATTTCCCAGTAGTGTCATCAAAGAATGATAGCAGACATCAACTTGTTCCCTCACCTCTGATGGCATTTTCTATTGGACACAGATGGAGTGATACTATCTAATGCACTTCTAGGAGCCCTAACAAGTGCACATTAACACTGTGGTATCAAACTGAACAATACAATGTATGCAG
>NC_056751.1:643583631-643636131 GCF_019279795.1 Protopterus annectens | reverse complement strand
TCTGGAATTCATAAATTCCAATGCCCTGGATCAGCGTATCCACACCCCCACCAGGGGCAACAATATCCTAGACCTAGTCATTGCTGATATGAGTGATTGGTGTTCCACACCTGAAATCAACTCCTTGTTGGTCAGATCCAGCCATAAGCTAATCACCCTAGCTATCCGCATCCCGCCTCCACCCACCATTAAGGAAATCATGGTAAAACATTTCTCCAAACCCAACTTCATGCTTCTTAAGACAGAAGTGGCGAACTTCATGACACCCATGCAGATGGACAATACAGTTATGACTTTTGAATCCTACACAAATGCACTCTATAAGCACATACACGAGTGTATGGATCGTGCTATCCCAAACAGAACCAAGCCAATCTGATGGTCGACTGCAATAAACAAATTCTACAACAGAAGGAAGAAACTGTTGCAAAAGAGAGTAAAATCCCAAGAGTGGAGGAGCTCCCTGGTCAGCCTCAGTAAGAAGCTGAGATCCCTTATAAGATCCTCCAAAGCTCACTATGAAAACAAAATCGCCACTGATTCTAAGGGCAACCACAATGCATTCTATAGCTATGTCAAGAATCTCAATGGCAACACCCAGATCTGCTCTGAGTTACAGCACAACGGCATGAAAATTACAGAGCCAACTGATAGTGCCAACATCCTGGCAGATAGGTTCAGTGCTAACTTTACTCCCCTCTCACCCCCTAAAAGGCCCATATCTATACAGGAAGAATGCAGCGTCCCTGTAACCACATCTATGCAGGTAAAAGCTGCACTCTAAAATCAAAAACACAGCATCCATGGGACCGGACAACATCCCAGGTTGCGTTTTACATGAACATCAGAAAGAACTGGCTCCCTGCCTAAGCACCATGTTCAATCATAGTCTCACGTCAGGCTTTGTGCCCATTGAATGGCACACAGCAACAGTTATCACACTCCACAAAGGGGGAGCTACCACTGATCCTGGGAACTATAGCCCTATTAGCCTGAAGAGCCTGATCTGCTAGGCCATGGAATGTATCATCATGGAACTCATAAACAAAGACATTGGTAACCTCCAAACTCTGGACCCCACCCAGTTCGGGTTTGTGAAAGGCAGATCATGCCTTCTAAACCTGATCGACTTTTTTGAGGGTCACCAAAGCTATAGACGAGGGTAAGGTGGTTCACACAGCCTATCTTGACCTCGCCAAGGCTTTCTATACCATCCTCCATTCTGGAATTATAGTTGAACTCACTAAACTAGGTATAAATCCCTACATCACAAGATGGGCTGCCAACTGGCTCACTGACAGAACCCACACTGTAAAAGTTGCAGACTTCAAATCTGACTTCAAACCATTGACAAGTGGAGTACCACAGGGATCAGTCCTGGGACCTCTCCTGTTTGGTTTCTACTTCTCTGAAGTACAAGCTAACACAGAAGGCCTCTGGCTAACGAAGTTAGCAGATGATTGCAAACTAGGAGCTATAGTCGAGTCTCAATGATGTGGCCATCCTACAGAAGGACCTCACTGAGACAGATGCCTGGTGTCAGAGGCATGGCTTCAAGCTCAATACCAAAAAGTGCATTGTCATCCCCTTTGGTGAAACCTCTGTACCCATGAACTACCACTTAAATGGCAGTCCACTTAATGCTGAATGTGTGATAAGAGACCTTGGGACCCAGGTAGACAGTAGTCTCTCCTTTGATAATCACATCACCACAGTAGTCAGGAAATCCTTCTATGTAGCACACCTCATCATAAAAGGCTTCTCATCCAGGAATAAAAGAGGTCAATGTTCCCCTCTACTTGGCACTCATTAGACCCATTATAGAGTAAAACACCCTTTCTGGAATGTACCTCACAAGACATCTGCAGCAGCTGGAAAGGCCACAGAAGTGCCTCACAAAGAGGATTACTGTCCTCAAACAGATGCCCTACAATGACCATCTCAAAAAACTCCAGCTTTACTCTGTAGCATATTGCCTACTCTGAGGAGATCTCTGCCTAACATATAAAGCTATGTTAAACCCAGAGCTGTTGGACATGCTAAAGAAATCCCAATCCCTCTGAGCTACATGCTCTAGGGACCCAAACCTTGTCACCACAATAAACAGGATATGCTTGAGGGATAGAGTCCTGTCCCAGAGACTTCCTATACTCTGGAACAAGCTACCCATCTATGTCAAGCAAAGTTCCTCATTAGCACTCAATGAAAAATCTTGATGAGTGGATGGGAAATAGGAAATACACCCCGGAGATCACTTCTGTGGCTCTGCTCGACAGGGGCACAGGAAATTAACTTTATTGTGTGGCGTAAGCCAGGGAACCTTGTTGGCTAGGCTTTCTTAGGCCCTTGGGCAGATAGCCTAGTACCTACCTATGAACCTATGCAACTATATATATATAGATATATATATATATATATATACACACATACATACACACACACATAAATATATATATATATATATATATATATATATATAGATAGAGAGAGTTTTATAAAATGTATATACCTGCACTGGTATTCACCTGTGTCTAAGCATCTGATGTACGACTATGTTCTCAATATGGTCTGTGTGTGAAGTGCTGCTGTATAAAAGTATGGTACAGATACTAACCTCATAGCTCTCCCTGTGAGATATGTACTGTTTGGCCACTCCAAGATCCTGTGTCCACTCCTGCAGGTATAAGGCCCATGTCTTCATAATCTTCATGCTGGGATGCTAAGAATGCCTCATCATCTGGTAAACATGCACTGACAGACACCTATACCCATTTGCTAGCCTGTGCACATCAATGCTGTATGCTTTTTTCTATACCTGCCATATCACATTACTGAAATGTTTCCTACACTCTGTCATATGATTTTTTCCACACACGTTACTGATGTCTCTGAGCACTGTGACCGACACATGGTCTCACAGCCTCTGGAGAACACCTCCTCTCCCTATGAAGTGCTGTCCATTTACTTAAACTGCCATCAGGACACAGTTCCTGGCTTGTCTGGAATTGTCTACCCCCTGACTTTCACCTTCTGTATACACCATGAGCACACCTGACAGATGAGACAATAGCTGTAGGTAACAGCTATCAAGGAACATCTGTGTGCTAATATGAAACATTAGGCTACCTTGGGTGGACACCTAAGTACATGGCTACAAAGGTATAGGATTTGGTACACATCACAATCATGTTATGATAACTTGGTTACACTAGTGATAACCTAGAACAGTAGTAGAGACACACATGCCCATATATTGCTGTGATACGTAACCCACTGAATTATACATGGCTGTCTGGATTAGCAACAGGCTAGTTTCTCACTAGAGAACATAGGTGACAGTGGGTGCAGGGCAATGCTATCAGGGTATGTCTGTGCATCCAAGTGTCCCCTTGGCCTATACCAGTGATGGTGAACCTTTTGATTTTGGCATATCAAAAGCTCCTGCCACAAATTAATTCAGTGCACTTCACATGAGCAACAAATGTAAAAACAGTGTCTTTGGTAACTCAGGTGTTGGTGATCACTGATCACGCTAAAATGTAGTGGCGTGCGTCACCTTTGACATGTGTGTCATAGGTTCGCCATCACTGGCCTATACCAACACCACATGTGTAGAGCAGACAGGATGGTTGGCAGCTCTACTGCTGTAGGCTGCCTTCCCACAGAATCAGGCATATACAGGCATGTATACCATGTACACAGTCTATATATGTTCACAAAATCTGCAGTCAGCAATTGTACTAAATAGCTTAGCACACCATTATTTTTTATTTATTTTTTACCATATACTATTCTTGGCAGTACTGCAGTAGTTTGAATTCGTAGAATTAGTGCAGGCTACATACAAGGACCCAATGACTCAAGTATGAATAGTGTTTGGCCTCACAGAGGAGTTTTCAGTGGCAGTGGGTGCACATTGGGTTTAGCTCTGAGCCCACTGCTGTTCATACTAGTGATGGACTACATCAGCAAACAAATTGGCGAGGACAGATCAACAAAGCTGCTGCATGCAGACAATGTGGCAGTACAAGCAGACTCTGAGCTAGAACTTTAGCAAAGGATAGGAGAATGGATTGGCCATCTGAAGGCACATGGGATGAAACTAAGCACAGATAAGATGTTGGTAATGGCAATAAATTGGGGAAATCAGAAGAAGCTGAGAATAGAGATAGAAGGGAAGATACTGGAACAGGTAAACAGCTTCAAGTATCTGGGAGGGATAGTTGAGGAGAAGGGTAGTCTGAATGAAGAGGTCAGAGCTAGAATCAGAGGGTCTGCAGCCAAATGGCATAGAGTATCAGGTATGACAAGCATGCCAAAGAAGCTGAAAAGTAAGGTGTACAAGACAGTGGTGTGACCAGTACTACTGTTGTTGTGTCTTTCGGCTTTTCCCAGTTAGGGGTCACCACAGCGGAACTCCGGTCCGCTAATGATTGGCAGTTGATTTTTACGTGCCAAGTTACCAGCACTGACGCACAACCTTCAACAAAGGTACGCCCATTCACGCATGTCTCCACGCAGAAGACGCTCTAGCTGAGAATCAAACCGGACAGCATCTTACCGTGAGGCGACAATGCTACCGCAGCACCACCACCGTGATACTGTGACCAGTACTACTGTATGGTACAGAAACCTGGGCAGTAAAGGCAGAACAGTTGAAGAAGCTAGAGATAATGGAAATGAAGTGCCTGAGAAATGTGGTAGGATGCATACTGTGGGACAGATGAAGAAATGAGGACATAAGAGCAGAAGCCAAAGTAGCTTCACCTTTCTGGCTAGGCTATGAACCTATGAACCTAATTGTGGAAAAGATCAAAGAGAACAGATTATGGTGGTTTGGGCACATGTAGAAAAGCAGAAGGGAATCTGGTGAGGAAGATTTGGGACAGACAGGAAGAAGGTAAGAGGAAGCAAGGACATCCAGCAAAGAGGTGGATGGATTGTGTGAAAGAAGATCTGTGACAGTCAGGCACGAGTGTTTGAAGAAGGCAGGAGTGTGGCACTATATTGAGAGTTGCCGACAGTTAACATGATACCCTGACCCCATGTAGAAAAACAGAAAAAGGGGCCGATGATGACACTATTCTCAGTCAAAGGCTCAAATATATGGTACTACCAACCTGAATCTGGCCACAGTACAGACACAATATACCTCTGCTTAGCTTTATCTTGTATAAACAGTGCTTCTGTGTTTCCAGAGAAGAGTTTTGAACTGCTGAATTACTACCGCTGCTGCTGCTGAATCTTTTAGCCTCTATGATGGCAACTCTGCTATAATAGTCACTGACTTATGTTACTCTAAAATTGACACTCCTTTATGAGATGTAATCTGGGAATTACTTTTCCCCAACTTTTAAATGTAATTTCCTGCTCTTACTATGATTTCATCATAATTTTCTGCTGGCCTTATATCAATAGATTCTAGGTATAGAACAGTCAAAAAAGCAAGTTGACAGTATCAAGAGGTAAATACGAAAAAATACAGGTTGTAGTGAATGAGGACCCTGGCCTAATATGCCAAATTCTGTGAAAATTCCAACCTTTTCCAATAATTAGAAAGTGCAAAAATCAAGATTTACTGGTATTTTTTCTCAGAAAAATGGAAAATCAGTGTCCCTGGTCAGAAGTAAGTGGTAATTTACACTGATTATGTTGTAATGAGGCTATATTCTGCTGATGTCCAGGACTTGCTTTTGAACCACATTAATGATATTAGGCCTAGGTGCAGTCCTCCCCACCAGCATGCTGTGTATGCCGGCTTGTGCATGCAGTTTCGGTGTGTGTACAACGCACTCTGCTACACAGTGGTTCTAGGATGACCCCACCCCCTCGAGCATGTTATGCTTGCCTGCTTGTGCATGCAGGCTGTGTGTGTACTTGCACCTAGTGGTGCTAGGTGTACGACATGCAAGTCAAAATCATTTTTAAACCATAAATCTGATCACAGTGATGGCTGCAATGCCAGCATTCCATGAAGTGTGTCTGCCCAGTGTGCAAAGGAAAGCAATGTCATTTTCTACAACTCATAAAGCTAGCTGGGGGGGGGGTAGCTTCTGGGATGCTTTGTTGGTTCTTTTCATAAAGTGGATGCCTGTTAAGACTTGACAGAGCAGGTGAACCGGGTCATCAGCATGCCTAAAACTAGACAGCTGTGCATGCTTTGGTATGCTAATCTGCGGCAGCACTGCTCTGGAGATCTCAGGATATGGGAAGGAGACGTGAGGCAAGAAATCCCAGAATACTATAACATTTTTCATTTGTACTATTTCATTTTTTTTAACTGCATTTTGTATTTAAGGTGATATTCCTAACACATTTTGCTTCTGCTGAGAGATACCAGATTATACTATGTTGATAGATGTGAGACCCCATACCTAGGCTCGGTGAGGGTTTGCTGGCTGTTACTGTTATAGCACTGTATTTTTTTTTTTTGAGGGGGAGACAGGGAATAGTAGGATTGACACCACTATTTCATGCTTTTGTATCACTAGACATCTGTTTGTAGTTCTCCTTGCCGTTTGACACTGTACCAGACTGCTACACGACTGAACATACATACATCTGATAGCATAACAGATTAGCATAACAGATTTTGCTGCTTAACAGGACCTTGCCAGGCATGTTTCATTTCACATGTGTGGTGATGTACTTACTTTCCCCAGCTGTAGGCACCATCTCAGGCTTCTGCTTCACTGTACACGCATGTATCTTTACAATTGCACAACTGTCAGTTTGCCTCCTAAATCTACATTAGGTAGCTAATATGTCCTTTTGTCTTTTAGCAAGGGCAAAGTGAGAAAGCAATGCTGTTAGCTGTCACAAGGAGGCAGCAGAGAGTTTAAATACAGCAGGACACATGGGACGCATACCTCCTCCCCTGTACTTTATAGTTTGTAGCATGTGTAAAACATCCCCAGAAATGGTACCCGTGTCATTCTTCTCCGTTGTGAAAGTCAGTGTGGAACTAACAAGCTGTAGGTGCATTAACTGTCATCCACTGCTGTCTTAGCCATGGTTGCAAATGATGTGGATAAGCAAAATGGGACTTCATTACCACGGGGAGAGTTCTAGCCCATCCAGGACAGATAGTTAACCCCAGTAAGCTGCCCCAGCTCAGTTGAAGATGGGGCAAATGCAGGAGATAAAAGCTTACCTAGCATTCTTATACTTTCACTCAGAGTTATCTCATACCTTAATACTTCCTGCAGTGAATCACAGATTCACTAGACCAGTTTCTCCCTGCCACAGAGCTGCAAGAATGAGATGTGGCCCACACCACTAGCCACACAGTCATAGGCCCTCCATCTACTTGGCCCCAAGTAACATCCATCTGGGCTGTTTGGTAGCTGGCACACGTCTTTATCCCTTCTTACTCCCTGGTATTTGTCTCCTCTATATTTGCCTATGTATCCCGTGTGTCCATTTACTACTATGCAAACGTCGACCCCATTTGTCTGTACTGTTTCATGTTTGTTTCCCTGCTCTGACAATCCTCCCTTCTACTTCCCTTACTCATGTCCCTTTCACCTTTCCCATCAACTTTTTAGCATTTCCCTTTATGTTTCCTCCTATATTCCCCTTTCCCTTTATGTTTCCTCCTATATTCCCCTTTCCACCCCTTCCATAGAGTAAATATGGTATCTAACATTTAGTTTATTGTGCAAACATATAATTTATGCTGCAAATAATCAGGTCTCAATGATACATGAATGCAGAAGCTGCTGACTAACACCACCTGCTGTGGCCTAGGCATGGATTTTCACAAGCAGCAGTACAAGACCACTGGCTTGTATTCTTCTCACACCACCCGGCCAAGACTGCATTTCTTTCAGTCCTGCATCATATAATCACTCAAAAGCATGCTTAGCTGGGTGCCTACCCACACTGCACCTACTTAGTTATCAATGCCTCATTCATACAATAGTGTATTCTCACTATACAGCATAAAGCTTACAGCACCCTGCAACGCACATAAATGAATCCAAATGAAAGTGTTAAGCCTTCCTTGTTCTTTAACAAAAGCACAACAATGCAGCACATGTTCATTTATGAACAAGAAATATTTGAACCTGGAAATTAATTTACAGTAGTAAGCATGGCTGGCAGTTTGATCAAGTTAACTTTAGGCAGCAGCTTGATATATCCTTCACCAGATCAAAAATGCTTTATTATTTGGCTGTTTTGTTTGCTAACTGGTTAAGAAGCTGAACCAGAAATGTCCATTTTCATAGATTACTTCGGGTTCTGCACCAAATTATTGTTATATCTGCTGAGGGATGTTTGTAGCCTTTGTCTGGAATATAAGCATAATTGAATTAATCACTATGTACACAAAATAAAATGTTATAAGCTAAGCACATATTTTAAGGAAGGCAGGTAGTCCAGGTAACTCAGCATATTTTGTATTTAGAATGTATAAGTTGCCTTATGAAGTTAAGATAATCTGAATTGCTGCTATGCCTTGTCTGCCTGGTGGCCAATTAAAAATGGAAGAAGGAAAATGTTTCAAATGTTACTGTTCTGCTCTAAATACGGCATGTTATTCACATGCGCATCAGCATCACTCTTTCCTGTTACATTGTTTAGCAAACTTGTCTAATATTTTTCTAGTAACTCAATCGACTGTTTAAGTGATACATAGACAATGGAGACAAAAACGTGAACAAAACTACTTGAATAAATAATTATATGACTCACCTATTCTGTGCACATTAACATTTTTGGAACAAAGATGTATCCAGTAATGCACATTATATTCAAATAAGTAAATTTGCATTCAGAACAACTTCAGGAAACAGTATAATGTGTATTAAAATAGAAGTCTATAACTGCTTAAAAGAAAACCTACAACACATGGAGGTACACACCTTACTTTGGCTATACAATTACTTTAATTCATAATTATTAATTTGAATTTTTGAAAGGTGCCCTCTTTTTTTGTTAAGGGAGGAACAACAGATAAAATAGTGCATAACTTCTATAATGTATAGGCAGCAAGATTTGGAGATATAGATATTTTAAGTGACCTGGGGACAAGAGTCAACTATAGCCATCTCTAAAATTGGTCCACTTTGTAATTTCAAAATACTGAAATCCCGAATTTCAGTATTTCAAAACCACAAAGCCGAAAACCCAACCAAAACTCACAAATCTGAAAACACACAACCGCGAAATTCAAAATCCCGCACTCATGCTACACATATAGCACACACACAAACATACATAAAACTCCCCCCCCCACAATCAAACAAACTAATCTAAACTACATATAAACAGGGGGGCAAGCCTCCCACCCCCCCCTACTTATATATTATAACTCTGAGAGCACACAAACAGTAATACAAACGACACTCACACACACACAGATCTTACAGTCCCTCAAACACACACAACAGTCACAACACACACTAAACCCCTACCAACATACTAACACACACAAACTTACCAAAATAAAACCTAAACATTCACATTCCATACCACCGGGAAGCAGATATTCGAAATATCAATACTTCGGTATTTTGAATTTCACGCTTCTGCCGGTTTCGGAAATGTGAGTGTTCGACTTTGTAAGTTCAAAATACTGAAATTCGGGATTTCAGTATTTCGAAATTACAAAGTGGACCCATACACACACATATATATATGTATATATATGGATCTACCTCATAACACCGACAAGCGAAAACACCGACAATGGATATCACGGACACCACAACACCGACAGTTGAAAAAACACTAAAGTTCACATACCTGACAAACCACAATCCCGACAGTCAAAAAAACAAAACAAATCCATTTCCAAAAAACACACACACAACACAAGCGCACCAAAAACCTTACAAACCTATACTAAACCTTACATACACAACTATCTATGCACTAACCTTAACCCAAACCCTAAGGTCCGTCACTATCGCACACTTACCTTACCCGCACCCTAACCCTAAAGTCCGTCACTAATGCACACTTACCTGACCCGCACCCTAAAGTCCATCACTAATGCACACTTCATTACCCGCACCCTAAAGTCCGTCACTAATGCACACTTACCTTACCCACACCCTAACCCTAAAGTCCATCATTATTGCATACTTATACAGTTGCGCTCATTTTGCATGTCGGCGTTTTCAGCATCGGGATTCTGGACTGTTGATTATTTACGTTGTCGGTCTTCTGGTGTCGCTCTTCTCATTGTCTGCGTTTTCAGCTTTCGTTCTTCTCAGGTAGACCTATAGAGTTGCATCCCTGGCTTGAGATACTGCTAGACTATTACTTTAGGGACTGTCTAATTCAGCTCTGTAAGTGAAATTTCTTTCAAGTTCACTTTTCATTAGTATAACAGCTTTTATCAGTAATGTCTAAAATACGTTGCAAGCTCATTTTTATATCAATATGACTCTGTCTTCACTTTTTGAATACCACACTGTATGATGCTCTCCAAGTGTCTGTTTGCTCCGTCAGCATCAGTTACAAAATGTTTAATGCTAAACAGGTGAGCACAGAATTAATAATCGTTGCAAACAAAGTACTCAGAATTACCCAGTCTGATGTGGCCCTTGCATTCTTATAATGACAGCTTTTGACTCCGGTTTGAAACCCTTCATCTCTAAATGCAGGCTTTATGAGAGCCTGGGTCCATGGCATAACGTGATGGAGCCCTTGCAGTGGCCTAGTTGACTCAAAATTGATTACCAGCAGATTGGTTGCTACAGGAACCAAGGGGTGGGGTGGGAAGGAGCACAATTTTGTGGAATTGCCTATTCTTGGAGGGAGAAGAGAGCTTCAGTCTGCAAACTGCATACTGTAACAGTAAAACAGATTGCCATTAAAATTTGGGACTGCAAGTTAATATTGAAAATAAATGATAGCACGTCACTGGGTAACATGCACGGTGTCAGCAGCTTTGTTCTGTTAGGTCATCACAAAAAAATGTATGCATGACATGTTACTTTATTTATTTTACATTTGTTGACTGGGTTAGTCTGGCTGGGCAGGTGCCCTTTTTCAGCAGAGACCCAGGGAGAAAAGCTCCATAAAAGTATAAAATATAGCAGTCAAGTATAAAGATTATACAGCACAGTATAACAAATAAAATAAGCAATAAAAAGAAATAAACTATTTACAGTCTTTACATTACAATCACAGCAGAGATAAACAACTATTCATCATATATGACAAGCTGCAAGAAGTTCTCTTCTTAACCCACCTATAGTGGAGGTACTGCCAGCCACAGGAGGTAATAAGGAGAACACCAAGTTAGGAGCAAATTACAGCAGAACCTACCTGTCAACTGTACAGACTTTTGCAGAATCTCCAGATTTTTTGCCTCATATTGTTGGGTCTGTTCCTCATAAAATTTGTGATTTTCTGGATTTTTGTTTAAAATTTGTGAGGACTAAATTCACTAATGGTAATCATTTCTGTTTCACAGCCTACTTCATATCCTTCAGAAAATGTATGGGAACACAAGACATTTCTAAGTCTATTTGTCCCTATTTTGGGGCTTCGTGTCCCCGTTATTTTTTTACTTTGTCCAGATTTTTTGGGCTAAGAAGTTGAGAGCTATACAGCAAAGTATAAGAAAGTTATCTGAAAGGCAAAGAGGAGATAAATGCATACATTAATTACATTTAATTAAAATAAGGATAGGCAAAAGCTATGCATTATCGGGCCACTTCTCCTTCTCCTCACGTAAATTCAGTCGCAATGACAATGTATTTTCTTAAAATGAACACCTGTGCCGACTTGCTGCGTCGTTACTGTTTGCGTCTTTGCTTCTTATTCCCCGTAACAGAATAGTTGCTTGCCCCCTCCCACCCAACAGCACCAAAAGACCTTCTGTATTTTACAACTCACGTTTAAAAAAAATGCCCTTACCCGAGCGGAGGTACCAGAAGAACAGATTCAGTTGCTAAGCCTGTTTTACAACTATTTGTTTTTTTCAAATGGATGCGCCCTTTCTGACGTCATCGCACCAGGTGCAACTGTTACTCACCTGGCTCTGAAGTTTTAAATCAACACTTAGTAAATATTAAAACTAACAATCTGAGCTTAACGTTCACAAACAGAACGGTAGTATTCTTTCCCCCCTGCCCGCAGTGTAATTTTTCTATGCACTGCATCTACAAAGATATGCACAGCAAATAAAAAGTACTACGTGGGCGAGCCCTTTTTTGTAAGTTTCCTTAGCAGTCCTTAATAATGAGGCGACGTTCGAGAAGGAAGTCCTCTACGACCCTATTGCGGGAGCTGGACGCGTTCCCCAAGGTGCCCGAAAGCTGCGTGGAAGTGTCTGCTGCTGGAGGGACAGGTACTGTGTGGTCCTATTGTACTGTTGCTCAGGCAAGTGTCCGGGGTTGGGGATCCGAACTGTGCCTTAAAACGTCATATGCACACTTCTGTTTAATCTGCATGGGAGGGATCCACCTTTTCAGAGGACCAAAGTGGGACATGTTCATCCAAACTTGTAGTTGCATAGAAAATGATTTTACATTTAGTGGCGATGGCTAATCAGTCTCACTTTATTAGAAAAAAACTTAAGCTCAATTTGTACAATTTAAGTTCTTCTATGTGCGTTCAGTTATCACATAAAAGAGTTTTAGATATAGATACAGAATCCCGACTTTGGGCAACACCTAGGGGAAAATTACGAAACAGTTTTAACGTTCTTCTCAGATGTCACTGATTTTTAGAAAAGTCCCCAATTTTTAGCAAGTCTGTTTTCCATCATATTTTTATTCTTGTCCCCTCAAAAAAAATTTAATTTTCTCATAAATTAGTTGGGCATACTTCCTAAACTGTCCAGTATTTTGCAGAATATCCAGATTTTTGCCTCATTTTGGTTTACTCCTCTTAAAATCTTTAGTTTTGTTTCAAATCAAATATCCAGATTTATGCCTCATATTTTGGATTATTCCTTATAAAACCTGTGTTTTTTTCCTCATATCCATAGCTGGCCTTAGGCATAGGCCAACTAGGCGGCCCACTAGGGCACCGTTCAAGTAGGGGCACTTTTCCAGTATTTATGTGGTGTAGGTAGACCAGGATGTGGGCACCAGGTGGTGTGGTGGGGGGTGCTATGGAACCCTTTTGCCTAGGGCACCAGTTGACCTAAGGCCGCCCCTGCTCACATCATTGAGGATTGAAATCACTAAATAATGACAGACATTTGAGTTTTGGGCTTTATATCCTTTAGGTTTAGGAAGCATGAAGGAGAATAAATTTAGGGTGTGGGAGGGGTGTAAGGACAGACTTTGAGACTTTATATTTAGGGAAAAAGGGAGACTTTTACAGTAAGGCAGGGATCAAGTAATTTAGGTTTAGGGAGGAGGAGTACGAACAACTAGGGACTTCCGGTTTAGGAAGAGGAGGGAAGGGATTTCATTCTGGGGAGCAGGATGGGATTTTAGGGTTAAGGAGGACTTAAGGAATTTTGGTTTAGGGAATGGAAGGGGAGTTATGAGGAGCAATCAGGGACTTTAGATTTAGGGAGCAAGAGAGAGATTTAGCATTAGGGAAGAAGGTTTTAGGCTAGGGTAAGGTACCAGATGGGAGTTTTAGTGTTCTGTGAGGGATGTGTAGTTCAGTAGTATTTGGCTAATGGGAGGTAGGTAACTTGCCATACAGAAGAAATGACAGAAAGTAAGTGTGTCAGGATCTAATAGTATACGTGTTTTACTTGTAATAGACATGTTTCACAGTTGCTGTTTTTCAGAAAATGCATGCTCATTTAAAACCTGTGATTCTATTAAATTTTTAAGCAAATCAAAGTAATATGTAGAAATGCCCCTGGATTTGGCTTGGCCACTGATTGATTTTATTTTATTATTATTTGCTTACTTGCTTATTTGCATTTGTTAAGTGGAATAGTCCAGCTGAGTTTGCTCCTTTTCAGCAGTATCCTTGAGAGAAAAGGTCCAGAGTTGTGAGGGCAAAAAAAAAAAAAAAAAAGGCAGATATCTTTTGGAGATAAATGTAGATGGATATAACATTAAAAAGAAATAAGAAAAAACTATATATAAAACACATTTTTTGACAGTCAATAAAATGAAATAAAAGAAAAGCACTGTGCATAAGTATCCTAGCAGATGTAATAACGTATTGGGTAAGTAAATAAAAACAAAACAAAAAACTATATATAAAACACATTTTTTGACCATCAATAAAATGAAATAAAAGAAAAGCACTGTGCATAAGTATCCCAGCAGATGTAATAACGTATTGGGTAAGTAAATAAAAACAAAACAAAAGTATATACAAATTATTCATGGAATGGTCATGTCAGCATTTGCTGTGAATAAGGTAGTACTAGTATTGTGAGTAGGGAGCGAAACGTAGGAATTGGTGAATAGAAACAAAGAAAAAAAACAGTGTATGTAGGTAGTGATGGTATACAGGGTGGCTGAAAACAGTAAGGGATAAGATCTTATAGTGAGAAATTATATTCATGTACATATCATAAAGAAGTAAGATTTATGACTGTAACTGTTCTCCCTTCCTATTGCTGAGGGTACTTAATTAGGATAGCTCAGCCTTTGTCTTAAAAACAAGATTAATAAGCAGCAGGTGTTATAATAATAAACAGTAGGTGGTAAATAATAAACAATAGGTGTTATAATTGTTTTTTGAAATACTTGAGTTATCACCAAGAAGTGGCAGACCTGTTTATTACCAGGTGATACCTGTACATTATACACTGTTGGAGAACATTCCTTCTTAATAGGGTATCACTATATGTTTTGACCATTAAATAAAGAGTAATGAATACAAACAATAAGAAATGCTTTCACTAAGAAATAGAGCAAAATGATCAAAAGAGTAGAAAAACATGAGAATAAGTGGAGAACATCTGATATGCTGTAGTGAGGAAGTGTTATGGCAGACAACACTTATCTCCCTCAGGGTATGTTCTGAAATTATTATTGGGTTTCTTTGAACTGTCATACAAGTATGCCACACAGTTATATGAAATTGTATCAATATTAAACAGTAAGTTAAATGTGTATGAATAAATGTAAATTCATGCCCACCCCCCAGTTACAGAGGTCCTAATGTACCATAGTCCCAGAAAACTTAAATAATGAGCAGGTATTTGCAAAGGAGGCTCTCCATTTCTCTTTGTTTTCTCAAAAGATTTAACTGGAAAAATAGGGACTGTTCTGTAAAAAAGAGGATCTTCGTGTACCTCAGCTGAAATAATATTTAGCTGACAGATGTATATTGTAATTTTAGTGAAATATTATTTCAGTATCATTTGCAACATTTTTAAAAAGTAAGTTAGCAGGAGGACAGTGAATGGTAAAGCATGAGAAAAATGAGATGTGATGAAGTTTCATAAATTCACTGGTTACTGTTAAGCATATAACAAGGTGACCATCAAGATGCTCTGCCATATCAGCTGGGTACGAGTAGGAGATTAATAGTGCTGCCCCATTAAGGAGATCTTCCTTAGTTACCCCAGCTCAAAATGTATAATCATTCATCTAATCATCCAGTGTGGTTTTAAATGTTGCTGGGAAAGTGCTTTACTTATGTATTAAGGTATGGTTGAAAAGAAGTACAACACCATCAGATCTGAATACTACGCAATGAAAAGTAGGACCACTCAGATATTTACCTGTTTCTTGGAGACACGACTGCATATTTATTAACATAAATACTGCCATGAGTATGTGATGGAAGACTGGAACTGATGGAGTTTAAGTACCACCATTGCAAACTGAAGTGCTACTGGAGTATATGACAGACAATAGCTGCAGTCTTGAAATCTGTTTTCCCTATCTCAAATAGATCTGAAGGCCTGATGGCTGTGAAAGGGATGGTCACTTAGTCAAGTAACTGGTAACCAACTGACTAAAATAAAGTGCACATAAATCTGATTCAGGAAATAATTCAGCAAGTGCAAACTAGCCCCAGGAGTACAAAGGGAATATACACTAATGTACTGGGTATGAGCATCAAACATCCAAACCCACAAAAGGACTGGATACTCCTTTCTCAGTATTCATTCTGCAGACTGCAGTGTCTTCTAGTGTCTATTACCCAGGGTAACTGCTTTGGAAACATTACAATACACACACACACATACACACAGAGAAAATGCATGTTGATTTAAAACCTGTTGTTCTACTAATTTCCCCAGGAAGGCTGGCTCAACTTTTAAATTCTTCACAGCTTTCTTTCTGGCAAAACTCTACTACCACCACCCTAATTATGGTCTAAGTACCCAAACACACCTATTTTCTGACACTTATGATTTACAAAGATATCAGTTATATAACTAATATTTTAACGGTAGTATGGGAAAGTGATCTAGCTACTAGGAGGTGAATACCACAGCTTTATAAGCATATAGTGCTAAATAAAGATAACCCTTTTCATAACTAATAATAATACATATATTAATAAATATAAAGCCAAAAGACACACAACACACATATGCACGTGCGTGCAAGTACACACACATACAATGTATATAAAAAAAAAAGATCTTGGAAGTTAATAAATAAAATGTTATTTAAACAATAAAGGCAATGCTGATAATCATGCATAGGCCAAACAATGCATGAAACATATAAGAACAACAGTAAGTTGCTAATACAGATTAAGTACAGATTATGTACAGGTCCTTTAATACCCTAACTGTCTCTTATAAAAGAAAAAAAATAGAGTAGAGCTCCTTTCCTACACATAAAATCAATAGAAAATGTAACTAGCTGTAAATGGAATACCTCTTTTAACTGATTGCATTTTAATGACAGCTCTGTTTTACAGTTCTGGTCAGCTGTCCATTTGAAGAATACTGTAAATGCATTTAGTATAACCCTTCATTTTTCTGTCTCCATGTCTTCATGTGATGTAATAGTATGTAATCAGTTAAGTCATTCCCAAGAAGGAACAGGAAGTTATACTTTGAAATTTAAGAAAAGTTTCATACATTTCATTTCATCTCCTTTTCTTTTTTTACAGAGAAGAAGTCACAAGGCTCACATATTTTTAGGCCACAGGAAATGCACTTATTGTAATTAAACAGAGATTAAATATAGCTTGCAAAGGTGCTAACATTGTAAAATAAGAAATAAAGACTATATCACATATTAATAATTTTTCTGTCCTGCCAGCACAAATACAGCTTGAATTTTATGACAAAACATATGTTGTGAGAATACTGGTTCAAAATCTGAATTGTCATATTTAAGAATGTTAGAGTTGATTGATATTTATAAATTTAGAAGGAAGTAACAAAACTCATAAGTAGTTGATTAATGCAGAAATGCCTTTCCTGTCTTTTTTCCTGCACACTTTTATCCCTGGGGATAACATTTTTGTTTTCTTAGTGGATTTATCATAGCTGTTATCCTCCAGAGGAGAGAATCAGGAACATTTGTCTAAATCTAGTATACCTATTTACCCTAAAAGTTTAGGAATTAGTTTGTCAGGGTGACTAAGATAAGCAGGAAACAATCAAGTTTTACTTATTTACTGCTATAATACGTTATACCTAAATTTGCAACAACATATAAGCATCCTTGCTCCAGACAAAACTTTTCACTTGTAACACTGCAAGCAAAATAACCCTGCTTTATCAGAAAATGATGCATTATTTAAAAAGTTCAATATAGAAAGTGGGTCCTATTATGAGTCCTGGAGTGGGTGGACCATTCTAGAGGCCAACAAATGAGACCTCATTGAGATCTTTGACAATGAGATATATCAAAGTGTTTAAACAGTTGCATCAGTACAAACAACAAAAAGCAATCTGTTACAAGTAATCCTATTAACTTTTGATAATAATACCAACATAGAGTACTGTTATTTAACAGTGATGATTCAAATCATAAAAAAATCAATGCAGACTGGACAAGCACTGCAGTTAGTAGTTTTTGATGTATAAAGACCTTGCAGTAAGTCAGCATCACATTCAGACACCTGCCTGTGTTTGTGTGCATACATACCCACACATATACAAACATATACACACACACACACACACACACACACACACACACACACACACACACACACACTCATGTACACAACATACACACCAAACATTACACACAACACCATTTGAAACAGACTTGAATACCATTAATACAAAGCAGGCAGGCACACATAAATAATTGCACTATTCATCTCACATGTTAGAATTGCAGTCTTGTAACCTACACAACAATGTTTCCCACAAAAAGTAGGAACAGTCTTACAGTTCCTTGTTTAGCTATAGTGGTTTGTTGGGCTGCAGTGAAAAGATCATCAGTTACAAATACACTATATTACTAATGGTCAGACCACACAAAGTTTGGGATTGGATATTCGCCGTTTCCCTGATGGTAAGCAACCTTAGGTTTAGCAGATATAAGGAGTGGGAGTCGACATTCAGTATTGAGTTGCTCTGATAACAGCATAAGTACAGAGCTCTGTGTGTACAGAGTGTTAAATAAAGTCATTCAGAATTGCCTATCCATCAGGAGTTGAAACTAGGACAGGGAAAAGTAAAGGAACCGAATGTCAACTGAAAATAAAAAGTAGAAGTTGCAATAGGAGAAGGATATGAAACTCGAACAATGATGATTGGCCTAATGAGGGAAGAGTAGAGAGAGACAAGGATTCCTGAATGCAAAACCCTTAGTAATGAGATATGCCACATAGAAGGACTTTCTGACTACAGTGGCAATGAGCTGGTCAAAAGAGAGGCTGCTGTCAACCTGTGTTCCCAGATCTCTTATAACACCTTCAGTGATCAGTGGACTACCATCGATGTGGTAATTCATGGGAACTGGGTTTTCCCCAAAGGGGATGATGACACATTTTTTGGCATTGAGCTTAAGGCCATGGTTCTGACACCAGTCGTTGGTCTCAGTGAGGCCTTTCTGTAGGATGTCAATATCACTTGGGGAGTTAATAATAGCTCCCGACTTGCAATCGTCTGTGAACTTTGTCAGCCAGAGTCCCTTCATGTTGGCCTGGACTTCAGAGAAGTAGATACCAAACAGGAGAAGACCCAGGACCAAACCATGTGGGACTCCACTTGTGACTGGTCGGCAGTCTTACTTGGAGTCAGCTACTTTCACACTGTGGGTTCTATCTGTGAGCCAGTTTGCAACCCACCTAGTGATGTATAGGTTGATGCTTAGCTTAGTGAGTTTTTCTATGATTCCTGAGTGGGGAATGGTATCAAAGGCCTTGGCCAGATCAAGGTAGGCTGTATGAACCACCTTACCTTCATCCACAGCTCTGGTGACAGACTCAAAGAAGTTGACCAAGTTGAGCAAACCAAACTGTGTGGGATCCAGAGTTTGGAGATTCCCTATATCCTTGTTTATTAGGTCCATGATGATGCATGCCATAGCTTTGCATATCAGACTCGTCAAGCTAATAGTTCCCAGGAACTGTAGTTGCCCCTCCTTTGTGGAGAGGGATGACTGCAGCAGTGCGCCATTCGGTAGGGACAGAGCCTGAGGTGAGGCAGTGATTGAACAGGGCACACAGGTGAGGTGCCAATTCTCTCTGTAGTTCATGTAGAACACAGCCAGGGATATTGTCAGGCCCCACAGAAGCTGTATTCCTGGCCTTGGAGAGTGCTGTTTTAACCTGTGTAGCAGTAATACTGAGTGCCTGGCAATATACTGGTATTGTGATTTGTCCTTTGGTGTGGGGGGGGGGTAAAGTTGGCACTGAATCTGTCGGCCAGTATATTGGCAATATCTGTTGGCTCAGTATAGGAGGTAACATTGTGCAGTAGCTCGGAGCAAATCTGGGACTTGCCGTGGAGATTCTTTATATAACTATAGCAAATCTGGGACATGCCGTGGAGATTCTTTATATAACTATAGAAGGCCTTGTGGTTGTCTTTACTATCTGCTGCAATTCTGTTTTCATCGCTAGCTTTAGAGGATTTGATGAGGGATCTCAACTTTTTGTTGAGGCTGATAAGGGAGTTTTTCCAGTCTTGGGACTTTACCATATTCCGCATCAGTTTCCTCCTTCTGTTGTAGAGTTTGTTTATGGCAGAGAACCACCAGATTGGCTTCTGTTTTTTTTTTTCGGGAGAGCATCTTGGTTCTATTGGGTATGGCGAGATCCATGTGTTCGTACAGTGCATTGGTGTATGATTCAGCAGTCATGCAACTATTCTCCATTTGCATGGGGGCTGTGAAGTTAGCCACTTCTGTTTTTAGGAGCCCAAAGTTATCTTTGGAGACATTTTTCATGGTGGTTACCTTTACGGGGGATGGGGGGGGTGGGAGGGATGTGGATTTCCAAGGTGATTCATTTGTGGTCGGATCTAACCAGGGAGGAGTTGACTATTGGTGTAGACCAACAGTTGTCCAAGTTAGTAATGACCACGTCAAGGATGTTGCTACCTCTAGTGGGTGTACTTGGACTTAATAAATTCCAGGAAATGTTGGTCAAGTGTATTGGTACATGGGTAGTTTTCCTAGTTAATGGAGGGGTAGTCGAAGTCACCCAGTATGAGAGTGTTAGGTTGGACCCTAATATTCTCCAGGGTGCTTAGGAACGTGGAGTGTGAGTCTGTGGACATGGTTGGGGACCTATAGCAGGCTGTGACCTGAATTGCTGTCTTACCCATTGTTAGCTGCACCTGAAGTATCTCTGATGCATTGTGCTACCAGTCTGGAGGTGTGCGCATCCTTTGTGAATATGGAAACACCACCTCCTTTGGTGCTTTTTTCCAAGTTCTGGAGCTGAAAGGTGTGGAATGAGTTATAGCCTGGTAGTGCAGGGGTGCTTTTTGCTGCCTTGAACCAGGTCTCTGTTACAGCCCAAATGTCGGTGTTCTCCATTTTAAGGAGTACTTTGAGCGAGTGCAAGTGCATTTTGAGATTTAGACTTCTATTGTTGAGCAGCATTACCCTTAGACTGCATTTGTTTGTAGCTGTTACGGTGGTAATTTGGTCTTTGGAACACTGCCTAGAAAAGGCACTATAGGGGTGGCAAGAGCCTTGGCCAGTATCTGGAAGCCCAGGGGTGACAGATGCAGGCCATCTCTGGCAAAGCTTTGAGATCTGTCAATCATGTCATCCCAGGCAGAGACAGATATTTGATCCCCTTAGAATGACACCAGAAACTTGGCCAATTGTTGAAATCAATCATTTTGTACTTGTACTGTGGTGTCATTCTGGGTGATGGTAGGATGCTGCTCAGGGCTAGGGTCATACCCTCCTGGGCTACATAATCCAAAAGCTCCTCCATGTCTCTCTTAATGTAGTCCAGGGAGGTATGTCTGAGGTCATTTACACCCAAATGTGCAATGACAGAGTCATATTTGTACCTGCTGTTGAGGGACCTGAGTGCATGCGTTATGTGGTGGATCCTGGCACCTGACAGGCAGATGACTGTTACTTTCTCCTTATTCAGCCTGGTGAGTGGGAAATCAATGTGCCTCACTATCAAGTCTCCTATGACTAGTGTGTTGAGCATGCTGTTTTGCCTTAGGGGCTTTGGTTGAGTGATGCACTGTTTAGGAGAGTCATGTGTCTCATGATTAGTGTTGTGTTGTGCTGGTCGAGTGTGTTTCTGCCTTAGAGGTCTCTGCTGTTTGGGTAGATTTTTATTTAGAGCCTCCGTGAAGGTGGGTGTGTGGTTTGTTTTTTTATCAGAAGGCAGTGCTGGTCTGTGTTCTGGAGAGCTTTGTGTTCCATGTGGTGTGGTGCAAGTGTTGATCTTCTCCTCTTGACCAGCTATTCCAGTCTTGGCTGGAGAGTGCATGGCTTCCAATTTGGATATATAAGCACATCTCTTACAAGTCTGAGTGTTGGGAGGTAAGAGGAATGGGATGGCTATGTACATAAGGCAGTTGCTACATTGCCTCAGGATGCCCAAGTTCACCAAGTTAATAGGAGAAACCACAGGGAACTCGCCTTTAGACATGCCTGGAGGGGTGGGCATTAATAAGTACTGGAGCTATTTCTTTGTAGAATGTTTAGTGCTGGTAGCACTTTTGTGTGCTACAATAATTGCTACTAGAAGTCTGGTAAAGTGCTAGACTAATGAGCTAGTAAAAGTACAGGAAAGGAGAGAACTAGCAGATCTAAGGGAAAAATTGAAGAGCAGACTTTGGCACTGCTCAGAAGCTTACAAACAGTCCTGGATACAGCAAATCTGTATCTGGACTAGACTAGTTACAGAAAAGGTGGTAAACAAGCTCAAATGTCAGCTTTTAAACCACAAAGTTGAAAGAGATGGAAAAATTGCCCAAATGGCCAATAAACTACAGTTTCTGGTCCAGAAACCACTCCTCTTGTGGTAGATAGGCTACCTAGGGCTTACCACACCCACCAATAAGCTAGAAGGCTTCCATCTAACACAGAAA
The DNA here is from genome assembly GCF_019279795.1 of Protopterus annectens. Lineage (NCBI taxonomy): Eukaryota > Metazoa > Chordata > Ceratodontiformes > Protopteridae > Protopterus > Protopterus annectens. The sequence goes on along the minus strand of NC_056751.1, from coordinate 643,613,795 downwards.
GGCTTGGGGGGCTCAGAAGCTTACAAACAGTCCTGGATACAGCAAATCTGTATCTGGACTAGACTAGTTACAGGAAAGGCGGAAAAAGTGCAAGCGTGGGCTTTTAGACCAGAAAGTTAAAAGAGTTGGAAAAACTGCCCAAACGGCCAATAAACTACAATTTCTGGGCCAGAAACCACTCCTCCTGTGGTTGATAGGCTATCTAGTGCTTACCACTCCCACTGATAAGCTAGAAGGCTTCCCTCCAACACAGAGGGGCTTGGGGGGCTCAGAAGCTTACAAACAGTCCTGGATACAGCAAATCTGTATCTGGACTAGACTAGTTACAGGAAAGGTGGGAAACAAGTGCAAATGCTGGCTTTTAAATCAGAAAGTTGAAAGAGATGGAAAAACTGCCCAAACTGCCAATAAACTACAATTTTTGGACCAGAAAAAAAAATCCTCTTGTGGTAGATAGGCTACCTAGTGTTTACCACTCCCTCTGATAAGCTAGAAGGCTTCCCTCCAACACAGAAAGGCTTGGGGGGGCTCAGAAGCTTACAAACAGTCCTGGATACAGCAAATCTGTACCTGAGCTAGACTAGTTACAGGAAAGGCAGGAAACAAGCTTAGATTTTTTTTTTACAGAAAAGCAGCTAAAACAGCACTAAAACAATTGAAGTGCAGTGCAAGCTATCACACTTGAGTGTGTAGCAATATTAAAGCAAATACAGTTTAAATAAATGCAATTTATTCAAACTGTATTCTGAACTGAATTCAATTATTGTTTTATTCAACTCTGAACAGTTAAAAAGTGACAAAAATATACTTATCAGTTGAAAAGCACACTTGGTCAGAACATAAGGAGATTCTAGCAAAGTTTTTTTTTTTTTTTTTTAGTAACAACGTGGAAAGGGAGAAAGGAGAAACAAGATAATTCAAGGTTAAGCAGCTAAGTGAGTCACCTTCTCAGATGTTCTCTCTGTATTTGGTAGGATGAGCTAATGACACTATACTGGGACAGAACTGGGATAGAACAGAACAGATGGGACTGGTAGGAGTGTCTGAAATCAAAATATGATCTCACTGTACTTTGTTGAGTGAGCAAATGAGATGGACCCAAGAGGAGTGTTCAAACACAAATACACAGGAGGTGCAGGCAATTCCAAAGCCACCAAGATTAATACCACAACAAGAACAGAGAGGGAGGGCGGGAAACTTAACTGCAGAGAGACAGAGAGACCACAATATTCAATAAAACAAATAAATAAACAGAAAAATAATATACAGTACTGCAAGTTTTTACTTAACTCAGCTTGTAATACAGTTGATTGTAATTACATAGCAGCCAACCAAACAGCTCAGGTATTGAGCAGAAATAATAAATTCACAGATATGTGACTAACACTTCGAAGTACAGAGACACCTCTAGGCTAAGAGTTAAACACTGAATATCAAAGAAGTGAAAACAACAATAACCCCCACTAATTGCAGAGAAACAGAGACCACAATATTTAATGAAACAAATAAAACAGAAAAATAAACAGCAGTACTATCTTTAACACTGCAAATTTGTATTTAACTCCTCTTGTAATACAGTTGATTGTAGGTATATAGCAGCCAGCCAAACATCTCAGATATTGAGCAGAATGACCCTAGATGCCATATGGTGGGAAAGCAGAAGGATGAAAAAGTCTTTTGGAAGAGACGCTATAATTTCTGGGGGGGTTTTTCCTCTTGAGTGCTTAGACACCTTACATGAAAATACACTAGCAGTACAGGAGATAATATCTGAAAATGAGGAACTGAAGGCACAGATAGAAGCATCAGATGTACGACTGGAATGCCTGGAATACAGAGAACAGCTGACAGGAAAAATCTTTAATGAATTGGTATAACCAAACAATTTGAAGGTACAGACTACATTAGAGCTATGATAGATCAGATTTATCAAGTGGGCAGAGATAACTGAGGAGTAGAAACAGATTGAAAGGACTTACAGAACTGCATTGCAGCCTAGATAGCAGGAAAGGAGTCGAGCCAGACCCACGATATTTCAATTTCAAACCTTTGCCATGTGAGAAAAGATCCTTGGATATCTTTGCCAACCAGGCAAGCAGTTGCAAGTTGTGGATTAGTGTTTTTGTGCAGCAAGATTTTTCATATGCAACTAAGAGAAAGAATAATGAATGAATTCCAGTAGTACGGGGATGCTGTGTAAAGGGGATATGGTGTCAAATCAAATAGGCAGCATTTTTTAGTGTCTATTCAGGGTGCTTCTAAGACTATCAGTGATCCAAAAGGAGTTATGAACTTTATTAAAAGACCAGTCAATCTTATCTGGCCAAATGGATAGGGGAGGATAAGGAGCAAATGGAGCATGTGGAGGAAGAAGTTGTTGAGAGATCACAGATGGGCAGGAGTCCTGGATATGACCCATTCTTTAAGAAACAAGAATGACTAACAGAAAATGCAGAAGTACTGAAGAAAGCAAGACAATTTATTTAGCGTCCTTTCACCACGGATATACAGTGGATTATGTATACTGAGTGCGAACACTGCAGCACTGGGGAAAATAAGGATGATACTTTGCACACACACTGCACAGACTGTAGGTACTGTACCAATGAGGAGAGGGACAGCTGCAAACTGTATGCAACAAAACAAACTAATGTATTTTATTGGTTTCTAACTCTTGGCATCTAATAAACTGATAGTGGCTCCCATTTGAATTGTAAAGTAGGAAAGGGTAAGCATGTGGATTATGTTCTGTGTGTGAACCATTAAGAGAACCTAAGTAAGGTTCCAGAGGGGAAGGCAGGAGCCTTATGATGTAAATTACATCTAAGACAGAATGTGGTGACCAGGAAGAATATAGAATAAATCTGAGAGTTTGAAAAGGGACATTTAAAAAAGAAATGAAAGAAGAGGTTAAGCTAGGAAAAGTATGGATAATGAGTGTGTAAAGCATTATAATGAACACCATGAACCACCCACACACACACAGAAACACACACATATAATGAGAGGAAAAAATGTAAAGCAGTGGATCATGTAAACCTCACTGAACAAATAAGAAGGTTTGGGAACAGGAAGAAATAAGCGATAGCACCTTAAAACAAGATTTCAATAACTAAAAGTAGTAGAGAGGGAAGAGCAATGACATCGCATAGGATTAAGGCCCCCTAAGATCCAAAGTATGCACATAAAAAGGGGAAAAATAAAAGAAAATGAAGGAGGGGTGGGGACGAGCGAAATGTGTGACCTGCAACAAAAAATAGAGAGAGTACAGAACTAGAATAGGTAGGAAATGGCAAAGCACATTCATAGATCGAAGCATTAAGACACGGATAGCTGTAGGACAAAGAAACAGGCAAAGCAAGTGCACAAACATGAGGTGACAGGATGGGAGAGGACATACTAGGAGCAGTGATCACTTACAAGTAATCATGTTAATGTAGAGGGGCTTGCCTTATGTCAAATGCTGTTATCTGGTTCTGGTATTGTGGTTAGTGACTTTTTTCCACAGGAATATGAAACATGATCAAAGGAGTAATCAACTGAATCTAGATCCAGAATCAAAGAACATATATGTATATATATATTATGGTTGCAGTTTGTAATATCGAATGTTCAAGCGCAAACATTTTGTTTTTGTTGCTTTGACAACTGCTGTGTATGCGAGGACTGCAAACTTGTCTTTTCCCTACTGTTGTACAAAGTTGGAGTTGGCGTGTGTGCATGTGTGTGTGTGTGTATATGTATGTATGTGTGTGTGTATATATATATATATATATATATATATATATATATATATATATATATATATACACACACACACACACACACACACACACACACATACACAGAGACTGAGATATATGTGTGTGTGTGTGTGTAATGGGAAGCCCCCTGCATTGTATAGTGTTTTTTTTTGTTTTCTGAGTAAATCTTTTGAGATTGATTTTTTTTTTTACTGTTATTAGCATTCACACCTTCAGTTAAGATGGTGTGAAAGTACTTTATTTCAGCATAAAAAGTTTTCCCTCAGTCGCAGGTACTTCTGTCAGTGGCAGAAAATAATTAAATTCACTCCAGATGTTTGTAAGTTAGTGGTGCTCAGTGTTAGTATTGATAATGAATTATCTCACCAGATAATGGATTTTCACTATTTGCATCATACTGTCTGTTTCACTTATGGCTTCCAGTATAAATAGATATTGACCTATCATAACAAATAAGAGTGCCAGCCAGTGGTCTGCAAGAGAAATAAAACCTTGGTGGCTGAACTGTGTCAGAAGAAAATGTGACACAAGGATTTTAGGCATTCACACAGCCCTGGAATGCACTAAAATAACTATTGGGAAATAGCATAGAAGATGAAGCAACTGCCAAACAGATATTGTCACAGAAATATGTAAGCCTGACAAACTGGTTCTACTGCATTACATTTTTTTATAAATGTGTGGAAGTTTAAAATGATTCATACATATTTATTTATTCAACATATATATATATATATATATATATATATATATATATATATATATATATAAAATTACTGTTATGAAAGTTCTTCAGGTGCTATACAAACAAGATCTTTTTTTTCATGAATGTATGTTTTCATCTTAACAAACAGAGCACACTTGTAAGGAAATTAATATCCACATTCTAGGGATTTAATCACAAAACCTATTACTCATCTGTTAGTAATATCATTCACTTAGTCTACAAATATATTCCTTAAAACTAACAAACAGCTCATACTCTGCCACTGCTTTTTTTCTTGTGGTTCGCTTTATTCAAGCATTGAGACTAAGCCAAGTGAGAGTTACAGAAAGACAATTTAGGACAGGCTTCCTTCAGTTCCTAGTTCCCTTCGAGCTTCAGTTCCATTCTTATGTGGCACTGCTTACTTGCTTTTGCAGACCACAGTGGAGCAAATATAATTTATTTTAGTAACGGAAATGCATGCACTGAATACAAGCAGCATGCTGTAACAGCTAAGCTGAAGATGTGACCATGTCTTTGATAGCAGTACCAAATAGACTCAGGAACAGAGAAGGTGAGCATGCTCCTAAGGGCCATTTCTCTGGTACCAGTACAAAAGAGAAATAAGACACAGTTCATAGAGAAAAACCACCTTTATGAAACAGCAAACGGCACAAAATAAGTGAACACACAAGGGCTATTAAGAATAAGGACACTCCTAATACACTTTATACACATTCAGAGAAATGCATTCATTTTAAAAAGTTTGTATTTTTTGTCATAGACAGGGTTTTCATGAATGAACGAGGGGGTGACATGAATTTGGTGTTGGAGGATAAGGAATCCCTTTGGCAATTAAGGTTAAATGCTACTATGGACCCTGGTCTGAATGATTTTATTTCAATCAAGCCATATTTAAAAATTAGGTATAATCAAATTGTCTAAATATAGATAATTCAATGTTTACAAAACTTAATATTATTGTTTAAGTGAAATAATATGCATAACAACATATTCTTTGTATGGCTTTATGCAACAGTTTGGGACATCACTGTCTTTTTAAAAAATGTTTATATTGAGATTCATTGGTAGGTGGATGTCATTTTGATTTAATTACCAGTATATAAGCTGTATGGGTAGAATTTTAGAACTCTGAAGAAGCCTTAGTTTTGATTGGCGAAAGCACTTAGTTGTTCGTTTAGCAAATAAACGGTTGATTTTACCGGTTTCGGTATGTTTGTTTTTTATTTCTACTGTGTTTACGGTCTGGTGACCGTTGGTTGTCTTTTTATCTATTTCCTGCCTATTCTTTGTGCAATTAAACTATAAGCAACACTTCAAAAAACTTGGGAAAACATTTTACTTTGTCTACATGTAGTCTAATTAGGAAGGAAATATCAGACTGCCGCCAGCTAGCCAGGCTTGCTCGGTGTAAGCTGTTGTATATAGTAGGTCTCAGATGTTGCAGTTTCAAATATATAAATTAAATAAAAATGATAAAGAGGGGGCAAAGAAGAACACTGTGTTCATTGGATTATTTATTGGTTCTAGCCATCCACTTCACATCATTATCATCATCATCCCCCCTTTTTTCCCCATCTTTAGATGGTATTTGGTTGTCATATGAACTGGCGCTGTCTTGATATAAAGCAAGTCTCCTACCTCCTTCAGCAGTCATGCCCAACTGCCACAAGTCTTCCAGACATCTCTTGAATGGATGCCTTTGCGTCCTTTTATATTGTCCATGGGTATCCCACTGCTCTACCACACATATGACTAAAGCACCATAATCTGTTCTCCTTAACTTCTGCAATTGAGGGTACTTTTGCTTTTGGAATTGATATCCTCATTTATTCTTTTTTTCACCAATGTACAGTCTGCTGTCCAATTTCAGGCACTTCATCTCCATCACCTCAAGTGCTCTCATCTACTGCACTTTCACTGTCCAGGCTTCTGTGCCATATATAAGTAATGGTCACACCACTGTTTTATATACCTTACTTTTCACCTTCTTTGGTATTCTTCTGTCCCACATTACCTCTGACAGTTTGTGCCAGTTGTCTGCAACACCTGTGAGTCTAGCTTTGACCTTTACATTCAGACTTCTCTTCAGCCACACTTCCCAGATACCTGAAGTCGTTAATGGATTCCACATTTTCCCTTCTATTTCATTTTCCAGTTTCTTATGATTTCACTCATTTGCTACCATGACTACTGTCATTTTCTGTACTTGTTTTCAACCCATGTGCCTTCACTTTTGCATTCCTGGCCCTGTTGTCCACTTAACTATATCTACTGTAATGCGTTTAGTATATATGTTGTGTTTAATTCTAAATTTAAAATATGTGTCAGCCAACAAAGATGATATAATGGAAGTAGTAGAGATATAAGAATAATAATGCAAAATCAGAAAAAGTCTTGAGTACTTTGGTTGTGCGTAGACATCATATGGAAATGGTGTGCAGTTCCAGAAACTGTAACTAAACCCCCTAAGGATTGTTTGAGCCTAGTCCTGGGTATGACAAATTTTTATGTGAGATGGTCTTACTGGTGACATATTCTGACAAAAAGCCTCAAGAGCATAGTATTTTAGTGGTAATTTTTCTATAAAATGGGCTTGTTGTGTGTTGTAACCTCTGCTGACTAAATTACTTTTTCAAAATCAGTAATGGACAAAACATGTTTACATTTTGGTATTATACAGAAAAATTAATACTCAGCAGAAAATGCAGCCATCCCTGTATAGAATTTTTTATTCATGTGTGTGGAGGGGAGATAAGATATGTGTTACACAGGTTCGCATCAGCGTGCAAAAAAAAATCCAGATGACTTACTACCCTCTGTGGTCACATAAATCCCAGCTGGCACTTCTTTGTGACTGCCCTTTTTATCCTGAGCTCTCATATTATATTGCCAATGTACGTCCTACATTTTTGTCCATTCTTAGTAATTTGTTCCACATATTCATCATAATGTCTTTGAACTGTCAACCCCTCAGATCCTGTCTTTCTAACCCATCTATGTCTTCTTCAGACTTCGCTACCATTCATGTTCATCAAGAAGATGTAGAATGTTGTGCTCATGACCTACATCGCTTGCTCTTCTTCTTCAAGTCATACACCTTGGGGGTATCTAGCCATTCTTTGAATCTTCATATTCATGATACCTCCATCAGCCCTCTTGTATTCCTCAAAGTAGCTTTGTATTTCTTCACTTACAAAAAATGTGCCTGAATTGTAACATGATTTGGGTGCTATTTATGTAGTGCCTGTGCAGAAATAGTATAACTTCCTTCTTTCCTTCCTTCCTTCCATCTTTAGTTTGTTATTTTTGGAAAGACATCCACACATTTTGACAATGAAGGCCACTGCATCTTGTACTGATTCAAGTGACTCATTTTGCTTTCTGTCACAATGCCAAGGTAACTTCCTTGTCTCTGATGTCAGCTACATGTGAACCATCCTGAATATTTTTTCCCTGTGGATTTGGTGATGTGCAGCTTGTTGAATAAACCAATTACCAGTTGTTGTCTTTGTTATAACTGTAGCATCCATCAGGTTCTTAAACCACTTTTCCTGGTAAGGGTTATACTGGTAGTGGAAGACAGGCTTCTCTAGCCTTAGCAACATTTTCTATCTTGGTCTGTAAGAACCAAGGTTATCTCCAGGAAAGCTAAGAGGTATGATCTCTCCATCGTGTATTGGGTCTGTTTTAGGACCTTTTTCCAGTGGCCTCTGTCTTATACACCTTCCACAGAAGGCACCATAAAGACATAACCAATAGGTACTGATGTCATCTCAACTGACATGTTCAACCCAAATGAGCAGTAGCCATCCTCATGAAATCCTTCCAGATTGCTACAGTTCTGTCTTTGCCATGAAGAGTGCACTCAAGCTACCTTACAAAGTATCCTTATTCCCACAGCTAGTATCCATAAGCTCATCCATCCAGTCACTACCAAAGCTCATAGCTGTAGGTGATGGTGAGGACATTAACTAAAGGGTAAATGGACAGCTTTGTCCTGTTACTCGGAGCTCACTTCATTATCACTTTCCATTACAATGCCTGCCTTACTGCCATGGGAACACTTACATGCTTGATAGTCTGCTATCACACTATATTTCCATTCCTGTGCAAGCAACTTATGATACTCAAGTTTGGGAAAGGACCAATTAATAGTTCTAGCTTTGACATCCTCATTCAGACTTTCCTTCTCCTCAACCGATACTTGAATCTGTTAACCTAAATTTGCAAAAATAGTGGTGTCTTCTCTGTGAAGTACTGACCCAGGTTTCATGCTTGTTAGGTACTAATGTAGGCAGGTGAATACCTCCCTTATATTTCCCACATTGCAATAAGCAACAAAAAAATGAACTAAACCAAAAACCAAAATACAGAAAAGCACATCAGTCTATTTTCAGTTGCCTTAATCAAAACTGTGTGTGCTTCCTTCCAAAGGATACTGGAACTTCATCTGAAGAAACATGCCAGTACTTTGTGTATCAAATCACAATGCTAAATGTCATGATATATGTATGTATGTATGTATGTATGTATATGTATGTATGTATATAAAAAGCCTTCAGCAACATTCAGGTGGCTTTAATAACAGCAACAGACTACTGACAGAGATTATTATGGATTTGCAGGCTTCTTTAATCACACCGGCTCACAGAAGTCCTGCTACTTCTCAGTTGCATGATTCCAATGCTACCATTGGTCCTAACACCAGAAGAGGAGGCAACGACAGTATGCCCGTCAACCTGGGAGCTTCACAGGCCTCCTTTTCCTTCTCCGACTGGATTCGGGAAGCTACCAAGTGTGAATTTCACCAGGGAAAACATCGGAAACAACTATGGGACTCTGGACCAACAATTAAAACCTTTGAAACTGAAAGTTTGAAGTTAAGAAAACGTCAAACAGAGAACTGCTATCTAAGGGAATGCCTGAGGATAGAGAAAGTACCGAAAGGGCTACGTTTGTTTAAATTTTCAACAGGCACTGTAAATGGCTTTGAATTGTACAAAGAACTTTTAACAATGTTTAATTGCCATGGTTGTGAGCTTTTAGAACTTTTGGTGACAGACAAAGACAGGAAAATAAACTGCTTAAAATTTAACATTGGCCATTTCAATGACCGTGTTAAGAATGATTTATGTTTTGATTTAAAAAACAAATGAATACAGGGCAGTTTTTGTCAGTGTTGACAAGGTTGTGGCAGCTAAAAAGCTGGAAAGGGACAGAATTAAATATGAAGGAGGGAGGGCTTATCCATTGCCTATTTCTAAAAACAGGCCCATGGCACCTCAAGAGGTGAACCATGATGATGTATATGAAATGCCTGTACTGAATGACAACAACAATGATGTTTATGACAACGCTGAACAAGCCCCTTTAGAAGCACCTCTTCGGAGGTCAGAACGTATTCAGAATCAGAGACAGCAAAATTAGAACTTGGGTCAGATGAACAATTTAAACTCCTTGGATTCTTACTCCCACCGGGGGAGAATATACCGGGGGGGGGGGGAGGAGGAGGAAGAACACAGCGGTAATATAGGACGGGTTTGATGAGCAAAATGTATGTAATATAGTAACAAATGATTGTGGTGATTTTAAGACATACAATTTGAGTGATGCTTGTGTAACAAAACAAGGGGCTAACCTGTTTCAAAAAGGTCTTCCTACCAGAGTGCCTTACTTAACTTAAAACTATAGGTCAGAAAACTGAATTTCAGATTTTTCTTTGACTGTGAAAAACCAAACAGATAACATTGTGGGATGTAAAAAGACTAATGTATTTAATCCACCTTTATACCCCCTGTTACATGTGTTTGAAACCCTCTGTACAAGTCAAATTAGACAGATATATAAAAACATGAGAGTAAATGTTACATTCAACATGACAAATGAATACGAAAACCTGATTGCAGACATTGGGGTCAATAAATGCATAAGAATCAGGAAACCCGGCAAGGGCAGGGGCTTGGTGGTAAATGGACCAACGTGCCTATGTGGACAAAATGTTGACAATGCTGTACAGTGATATTTATGAAGAGATATCGGTGAATGAATTGAATATTGACATCATACTAAATAATTTATTACTTGATAACTAGATTGCCATCACCAAATCCCAGTTCCTTATACAGTAAAGTCCACGTACACCAACTATTTTGGGGATACCCAAGATGCATAAATGCATCAGTGACCCCCCCAAAGAGACCGATTGTTGATGCTAAGGCATCTAAAACTTTTACATTCGCTAAATTTATTGATTATAACCTAAAAGCAACTTTAGACCTTTTTCCACACATACTCAAGGACTCTTGGGATTGTCTAAAGAAAATACACAAGGAATACTACCCAGGTTACTTAATTCTGGTTACAGTCTATGTCGAAGATTTGTTTACAGCAATCCCCCATGAACAAGGTGCCACAATGTTTTATGATTTTTTATGTACCAATACTAAACTCGCTCATCAAGAATTTTGATGTTCAGGACTCTGATGGAACTTATTTTGAAAAATAATTTCATTATTTTTGAAAATCAATTGTTCAGGCAGAAAATGGGTGTAGTAATGGGGGCAGCTTGTGCCCCCCTATTTGCCAATATTGTGGTGGCTCAATGGAAGACTACTATTGTCTTTAAATCAGAACTGTTTAAATACTGTAGGTTCTATGGGCGCTTCCTGGAAAATATACTAATATTTTGGGAAGGCTCTGAGGCACAGTTACGTGAATTTTTCACTTTTTTAAACACAAGCACACAGTTCCTGCAATTTACCATGACTACCAGTAGTGACATGATCAACTTTTTGGACATTACCATTTGCAAGAACAGAGAGAATGAGACTGTTACCTCTGGGTTATACAGAAAGTCAACCTATTCTAATGCTTTATTGCATTTCGACAGCTGCCATCCTAGGCATCAAAAAAGATCTCTAGTCAAGGGGCAGGCTGTCAGGTTAGCCAGAATGGTTAGTGATTAGATGATATTCCTAAATGAGATGGAAATCTTAAAAAGTATGTTGTTAAACCAAGGATACCCTAGTCATTTTATAGAACCTGTATTAGATGAAGTCACGATAAAGAGACAAAACAGGCATTTCTATCCCCTATTGTGTGCAGCACCCGTGGAAATGAGAGTAACACTAGTGACAAGTGAAAATACTGGGAATGTGGTTAAACCCTTTACTAATGCTATGATATTATCATATAACCCTTGTTTTGAAAGTATTAGAGAGGGAGTTATGAACAACTGGATAATTGTCAGTATTGAGGAAGAAAATCTCAAAAATGTAGGGGAGAAACATTTGATAATATATAAAAAAGACCTGAGTATAAAAAACTGTTGGAAAGAGGGGGTGTTGTTAAAACAAAAGGACACATGAAAAAATGTGGACATTGTGCCCAATGTCCCTATATTTTGGAAAATAATTTTGTTTACATCAAAGTGTATGGTAAAGTGACTTTACAACAGCATTTTAATTGTCTAAGCAAGAGCTTGGTTTATGTTGCCGTTTGCCAACAATGCAACAAGTTTTGTATAGGGAAAACCATTAACTCCTTTAATAAATGTATTTATCAACATCTATATGACATACGGAAAGGCAATATGAATAATGCCCAAGCAAAACATATCCATGAATTTCCCAACCACTACTTCAAATTTAGTGCATTGGAACAAGTAGTGAACCAGGGCAGGGGGGACCTACCCCATTGTTCCTTGAATAAGAGGAACTAGTGTGCAACTGAGATGTGATGCCACACATCCACCTGGACTTAATGATATGGCCTCTATGTCTAGCTTACTAAAATTAAAAGCAGATTTTCATGTTTGAAGACCTTCTTAAATAAGTGGTATTTCATGGGGGTTGTGTAAATGAACAGGCTATGGTCAACCTAGGGGACAACAATGCCCCTTTTGGGATGTACCTTACCAGACACCTGCAGCAACTGGAAAGACCCCAAAAGTACCTCACCAAGAGGATCAAAGGGCTCAAACAGATGCCATATGCTGCCCGGTTAAAGAAACTCCAGCTCTACCTGTGCCTGACGATTAAAGCCATGTCCAACCCAGAATTAATGGACATGCTGCACCTCAGAAAATCCAAATCCCATCGAGCTACGCGCTCGAGAGACTTGAACCTCAGCAGTGAAATAAATAGGACATGCTGGAGGGACAGATTCATAACCCAGAGGCTCCCTTCACTCTGGAATAAAATCCCAGTCCAGGTTAGGCAGAGTCCCTCATTGACTCTCCAAGAGGAATCTTTTTGAGTGGATGGAGATCGTAGGTTTACCCCGGGTATCACTTCTGTGTCACTGTTAGACAGAGGCACAGTTTACTAACCTCGAAAAAGGGCATATCAAAATAAATTTAAAATGGGTGGCGAAAGCCACACATTCTGGCTAGGCTTATAAATGCCCTAGGGCAGATAGCCTAGTATGAACCAATGAACCTATGAACCTGCATATTGCATTTTATTTATTTATTTTATGTTCCACAACCATTCCTGATTGTATTGAAGAAGGCATTGTGGTGATGCAGTGGATTTTATCTGATTTCATTTGAATGCAAACTTTTTAAGAAATGTATTATTTAGGGATCATGTGACTGATATTTTGTATAAAAGGAAGTGATGTTTTATGTTCAGTTAATCTGAAGAAGTCAGATGGTTTTATGGCGAAGAAAGCACTCATATTAAAGTGTAGTCTGTTCCTGTAAGCTGGTCTTAATGCTTTATTTGTTTTTTTAAAAGTAATAGCAATGAAATCAAAGCAAACTATAACATTTTAATATTAAAATACAAGGCTTCATACTAAAATTCATAACTTTTCAGCTCTCAGAATTAGAGGTTTATTAACAGACAGTACATTCCAAAGGATCTGCCAATCCAGTTCCCTATATTCCAGGTATGCCTCCTTGGAGAAAGTGGATTGAAATGAAAGCAATCAAGTTTTGATTAAATTGACTGAGGGACTGACATAGTTCATGTTTTGTAATGTTTTATACTTTTCATATTGTTACTTGTTCCTTTCATTTCTTCTCATTATTTTTGAGTGTATGCATTTTCTGTCAGATTTTTCTCACTTCCTTCTTTAAACTGTGCTGTTTATCAATGATGTCAAAATCTGTCTAGTGTTTTTTTTCCCTGAGCCCCAGTGAACTTGCATAAAGCTTATGATTGTGAATTTTGTTTAATCAGACCAAAAAATGAAGCAAGCAGAATGTGTTGGCTTTGTTTCTGACATTTAATTTCTATAGAAAATAAATAATGTAATGAAATATTATGATGAAAATGCTCATCTAAGATAAATAAAGCCAGATAAACTGATAAGAACGGGGAGCCTCAGACGTATTTTCTTTTTCTGTTTTTGTATGGAACTAAGTAAAGGTAGATTATTTGCTTGGCTATATGTGTTTATTTGGTTTTAGCCTGCTGAGATCTGTATTAACAGGCACTGTGCACCTGTGCATTTATTTGGTTTTAGCCTGCTGAGGTCTGTATTAACAGGCACAAAATGGCTGAGTGCAGGAAGAAGATAACAGGCCCTGTGCACCTGTGCATTTATTTGGTTTTACCCTGGTGAGATCTGTAATAACAGGCACTGTGCACCTGTGCATTTATTTGGTTTTAGCCTGCTGAGGTCTGTATTAACAGGCACAAAATGGCTGAGTGCAGGAAGAAGATAACATTATCACCTTTGTATTATGGAACTTCTTCATTCACTGTTTTGTAGATGACATTTCTTTTCTAATGACTTCTTTTGATGGGGGTATGACATGGTTTGTGAGAATAGAGACCTGCTACCAGCAGTGGTGCTTATTGGATGTATATCTAACATCTCCTGTGATTCTTTGACTCATTCAGTACAGACACTGCTTTGTCAATTTCTTTACATTGAACGAAGTATTTCTGAGAATAACAACATAAGGGTAAGAGTTTCTGCAGGGGTCAAGCCCACTGCACTCCACAATGCCTTTTGGTTATAAACCGCTAACTCCACAATTGTGAAGATAAGGAGAAGATACATATTGCAAACACACTCTTCAGTGTGCCTATAATACAGATACAAAAAGCACAAATGCATACTCGGTCAAAACACTTCTACTGGCATTCACACCATTGTACAGAAAACAACTATTTTGGTACAAATAAAATGCTACTCTCCAAAATGGAAAGATAGAAAGTTGATATAAAGTGTGCCCTGAAACTCCAGACTTAGAGTAAAGAAGCAATCTTTTTATAAGAAAAAAAATTTCCCTTCCACATAACAAAACTGACAAAACAGCACATGAGAGAAAACACCTTAAGAAAGTAAGCAAATTAAATAGGCACTGTAGATTGTGTGTGTGTGTGTGTGTGTGTGTGTGTGTGTGTGTGTGTGTGTGTATATCTTTAAGAAGCTATCTAAGGGCTTGCACAAGTGTATGAATACTGAGCACTTGTGAGCCTGACTGCCATTTTGTAATGAGATGTTGAGATGTAAGCATGTATGTCTGTAAGGTCTGTCTGTTAATTGGTTTGTTTATATTTGATGATGCTGCTATCCATCCTGTTATGTTTTTATGTAATAAAGCATCTAAACAAACTACCCTACCTGTTTGTCATCTGTACTAAGAGGGATAAGCAACAAGCACTTCTATTTGTACAGACCCCAGAAAAGACATCAGTCTTACCAAAAATGGTATTAGAGGTTAAATAGACTGAGCCGTAGATTTTAACTATGGTAAACCAAGAAACTGTTTACTACTTAAGCCTGTCTAAGAGGCAACATGGTATATTGTCAGGCACCATTGAGGCCATGTTTTTAGCTTTAGAGAGGACAGTGGCAACCTGTTCTTTGATGATAATTGTCAGTGAAGTGGTGGAGGGTGTTATGGGGGGGGGGGTAGAACTGGGGGTAATGGGGAGTTGACATCTGAGCTGAAATTGTAAGCTAGCAGATTTGCTATGTCTTCTACCTGAGTTTAGGTAATGCCATTTACAATTAATTCTGTGCATGGTTGAGTGTTGCCCTTAAGACTGCAGATGTAACTGAAAAATGCATTATGGTTATCCGTAGCTTAGAAAACTATTTTTACCTCAAAGTTTGCTATCAGAGACTTGATTAGTACCGATTTGCTTGTTTAGACTAATGTGGGACTTATTTCTCTGTTGTGAACATTCCCTCTTACTTCGCAACAGGATTTTTTTTCCTTTTCTTGTACAACCTATTAATACTAGGGGTCCACCAGGGAGGCTTGTTTTTGTGGTTTGACTTGTGTTTAATTCAGTCTGGTACTGCTGTCTTTATGCGATTGTTTGTATGGTTATACAGGGCTTTTTTGTATACCCCTACATAGGTTTCTGTGTGTTCCGGATTTGGGGGAGCTTGGAAACTAGCTGTTATCGCTTAATAGGGAGTAATTTATGCTATAGAAATTCTTAAGGTTTTTGGGATTAGGTGGGGGGACTAGTTTTAACTTTATTTCAAGGGATACTACTTTGTGATCTGATCTTACTAGTGATGACATAACACTAGTGGGGGTGTAGCACTCTCCCATATGTGTGAGGACCAGATGCAGGTTATTTTTTCCTCTAGTGGGAGTGCAGACCAGCTGCTCCAGAGCATTTGAATTTACAAAGTCAAGAAATCTTTGGCCCTGCAGGTTAGTGGTTGTGCATGTCTCCCAGTTAATGGAGGGGTAGTTAAAATCACCCATGAGTATGGTATTGGGCTGGATGGTGCCTGATTCTAGTAACTTCAGGTATGATGTATAGGTTTCCTGGTTCATAATGGTGGACCTGTAGCTAGCAAGAATATGGTAATGGATTTTTGCCATGGTTAGTTAGACATGGAGTAGCTCAAGCAAAGTATATTGTTTGACCAGCCTTGAGGTGTGGTTATCCTTTATATAGATAGATACACCTCCACCTTTTGCTGTTTCATGTTCAGTGGGTAGTCGGAATGTATGAAAGGCATCATAGTCATGCACTGCCTGAGTGCTTTCCATGATTTTGAACCATAGTTCAGTGACTACAGAGATGTCGGCAGTCTCCAGGATGAGGAGAACTTTCAGACAGTGCAGTATATTGTTGAAGCTCCTGGCTCCTAGCATTGAGCAGTAACACCTTAGCTTGTCCTGAGTAGCTTTTGTTATGTTGGAAGTTTTGTCTGTTTGGCAATGGCTAAAAAAGTTACTATAGGGGTGGATAATGTTTTGGCCAATATTTGAAAGCCTAGAGGTGACTGAAGACCATCCCTGGCAAAGTGGCAAAGCGCGTGGCCTATCAGCCATGTCCTCTAAGACAGACAAGTATTGGACCCTTTGAAATGACACCAGTAGCTAAGCCAATTGTTAAAGTCGATGTTTGCATCTGAACAGAGCACTGGCACATTGAACAGCTCCAAGAAAATGTGCCGAATTTATACCAACACTAGAAATACAGAAATGCAGTAATGTTAGCATATCTCCCCAGAGACACTCAAGTCATTTGCCAGAACCATTTAAGGACATCTTAAAGTCATTCTTTATGGATTTGACAAACTGTTCGCACACCTGGTCCTTCTGTTTGGCAACTACCACAACTTTGTAATACTGACCAGTCAATACCTGCTTATGAAATTGGAAGATTCCACCGAAGGCCTTTGTACTCGGTGCCTCTCTTTAACTTGACATTTTCTGTCACTGCCTTTACTTATTTATTTATTAATTGATTGACTGACAATTGATTACAGGGAAACTCTGACTGGGTAGAAACCCATTTTCAGCAGAGGCCTGAGGAGAAAAACACCAAATTATCGCAAAACAAAAGTTTTACAATCTTAAAAAATAAATAAAACCAGCTGCAGTTTACAAGTTGTATGACAATCATTTAATATTTAGAAAAAAATTAGGCAGTTTGTAGAGAAAGTAAAGGTAAGTTATTCTAATACAAACAAGAATTGCAATATGAAGTGAGAGGAAAATAGGCTTATGGTATATTTAGAGAGAAAGTCAGGGAAGAGAATTTGATAGAAGGAAGTAAGTGAAGAAAGGTAATTAAGGAGGTATAAGGAATGAAAAGGTACTTGTTCCCATTTAAGCATGTAGTTTATCCTGATTTTGAGCAAGAACAGAGCCAGAGTTTAGCTAGGAAGTCTTTAAGAGTGGTTTTAAAAGATGGGACTGAGGGTATTGACCTGATGGCTACAGGTAAGGAGTTCCAGGTAGCCTTGTACAATAACCAGCAGATTTGCTAGGTTTGTAGACAGACAGGGGATTTTGGTCACTGGATCGCAATGACCGACTGGGAACATAGTTGTGTATAATGCTTTTAGTGCTGGACAGGCAGGTGGATGCTGGATAATTTTATAGGTGGTAAGAAACTCTGTATATGTTAGCTGATGTGGCAGTTCTAACCAATTTAGGCTTTGCTGCAAATTTAGCAAGTTTGTTATAGCATTGTTTAAGTTTTAATTTTGTGAAGCCTAGAGATTAGTGAGAAGAAGAGCATCATAAATAAGTGTGGGGAGGAGGGAAGTAGTGACAAGTGTATGTTTAGTTGCATCAGTGAATATTTTTAGCTATGTAAAGCATCCCTAGTCTTTGACTTTCTTATGCAGTTTTGTTTATGCAAGTTGAATGTAAGATTATCATCTACCATCACCCCTAATAATTTGCTATAAGAAGGGACTTCAATGGTTGGACTTTACATTTAGTTTCATGATAGAGGGATTTGGGGGGCAGTATTTCATTCTTTTTTTGAGTTGAACATCAGTTGTGAGTTATGAAGCCATCTTTCAGTGGCTGTTAAAGCTTCCTGAGTAATTTTTGGAGGTGTACCCTGTTGTCAGATGTGTAAATGAGAGTGGAATCTTCTTAGTGTTGTATTCGGGTGGCCTGTTGTGTGAGTATATAGACAGTATTCGTGAAAATGTTAGAGGAGGGATCCAATGATATAGCCTTGTATCATTGGTGACTGGGAGGAGAGTGGGTGCCATTTTACTGAATGATACCTATTTTATAGATGGCTTTTGAATCCTAGAAGGGTGGGCTTAGACAGACCTAGTAAGGATACTTACTGCCTCACGAAACTTCCAAACAAATAAATGAAAATAACTGTAAAAAGGCAAAATAATAAAAAATGAATGGCTAAAAATACAAAAATGACTTTATTACATAAAAATCCAACTGGTAAGTGCATTCATTCTCTTCATGGAACTTCTCCAGACCAAGTTGTATAATGAAAATACTTAATAACAATAACATGTGACCCAAAGCACTTAATGCCTTAACCCTTTCCTTCTAAGAACAACTTCCCTATCATTTAAACCAGGATATACACATGCATTCAGCCCAATTAGCTAGCAATATACTCTCCAATCCAGTTCATCTTGCGGATCAGACCTATGATCAAAACCATTAACTTCATTACAAATTTGAAGCATGCCTTATTTTTTTCTAACAAATATTTTTGCTTAACATGTTTTGCCAAGGCATTGCTTACATCAGTCTTGTCTGCTGCTCATATATGTTCATTAACTCACATGTAGAATTCCTGTATAAAATGCTGGACATAATTCACACAGAGGCATGTATACCACATATTTGGACTTGCAGTTATAGAAATGATTCAACCTAATTTCAAAGCTTCTTGCTGTCACTGCAAAATTCTTAACTAAGGATGTTTGAAGTTTGAGTTTGCTGTGACAAACTGTGTCAAAGGCTTTAGACAAACCTAGAAATAAGGAAGACACTTGTTTGCCATTATCTCTAGCTTTATTGACAATATCTACATAGGTTAGAAGGGCAGTGGTAGTATTAAGGGCAGGATGGAAGCCATGTTGTGTAGGGGATAGGAGTTCTTCCTGCAAGAGATAGTCTAGTGATTGTTTTTGAATACATTTTTCAAGTATTTTGCTGAGGGGAGATATGATTGCTATGGGTCTAAAGTTATTAATGTCTATTGAATTTCTTCCTTTGTGCAGAGGGATAATGTGTGACGTTTTCTAGAGAGAGGGAACATTGAGTTCCTAGACTTGACCTATTTATAAGGATTCAGACAGGATAGGCAATGCTATTGGATGCTATTTTTAGGTACTCACTTGGAAGATGTATCTTTTATCCTGTGAGGGGTCTATGTTTACCACTGCAAACACTGACCTCTTTATGGACATAGGTCTGTTTGTTATATCAGCTACAGAAGTCTTGAACAGAATACATTCATAGTCCATGACCTTAACTGTCCATGGTATATGGAGATATTCCAGAGGTGGAAGTTGAACTCATTCTACATAAAGGTATCAACTGGACATTTCAGAGACATCTTCACTCCATCTTTCAGTTTCCAAAGGATGTGTAGATGCACCCTCCTACTATCTCACGTGACCCATCATTATTTAGTGATCATGTGGCAACTCAGGGCCTTCTTTGACCCAGATGCCCAGAATAGGTGGCCCTCAGATCTGATGTCATGACTATGAAGTCAGTCATTAACCTTTAGCTCAAAGTGCTGGGATAAAAAGAGCACTTTCACTGTTAACATGATTTCCTCAAAGTGTTCAATCTGCCTTGCATAATGTCTTAGTCAAGGTCAGCATTTTCTCTGTTTTCTAAGAGTAGCCTTGGTGAAGTCCTAATGTCTTATTCTAAGTTTCCGGATCATTTGCTAGAACCCGTTTGAGGTCAGCATATATTTATCCCTCAGGTCTTTGGAGAAATTTCAAATAGCTAGGCAATGAGTGCAACTTCTACCTCCATGACTGTCAATATTTTTTTGGTCAAATCTGGGGACTGTCCTAGGATTCTATAAAAGACCTCTCTTGAATTTTATAACATCTGCCTCTGTTATCCACCATAGGATCCTAGAATTACAGCAATGGCAAACCCCAATCACTTTTTGGCTAACTACCATTTGGCTGAAACCTCCTGTTGTCATCTCAGCTATTTATGTCCTGAACAGGTTCCTTTCAAACTTCATAGCTCTGAGCTCTACTGATGTATTGAAGAAGCTGTTCCAGAAGTTGGATATGAACTCCTTCCAGAAAGAAGCACCTTCTAATTGTTCTCAGGAAACTCTGATTAGATGGTTAGGTATCCTTTATCTGGGCAGATATCCCCTCCAGGTGTCTGATGCACTTTGCCATAAAATTATGATTATTTAACAGCTCAGCACTTCTCTTGATTGAATTGTCCAAAAAATATGGCTTGAGGAGTGATAATGTGACTAAAAAGACAATCACTGACATTTAGGCCAAGGTGCTGTTATATGAGCTACACGCTTGAGCATTAGTTCATTACAGCTGGTTCATGAGTAGCAGAGCAGTCCAGTAAGAATTACACATTTGGATTCAGATTAGTCATGCTTTCCTCTTTGGCAAAACACTCCAGTTAGTATTTCCCATATCAGTGGTAAACAACATTAAAATTAATGAAAAGAGAAAGTTCAGTCAGTGCGCCATTCAAAACCTCTGTGTCATTGAGTAACATTAGGTGTATCTTATGGAGATCTAGTGCTTTGCCTCCTTTGGCTCAAACCCATGTTTTTCTCAAGTAGTTCATCATTTGGTCATTTCTTTTCCATAACACTTTTTTTCTTGTATCACTCGGTTTCATCAGCTATGTCATCTTCAGCCAACATTATTATTAGCTGCTGCCTTATCCTTTCTTTTTTGGCAAACGGGCATTGTTTTTAAGTTGTTGACAGTGTCTTAGATGAAGATAACAAAGACAGCTGCCCCAGATCCTTAACTTCTTAGTATTCAAGTTGTCTCACTGATATTGATCTAGAAAGTTCTCCTATGACCATACACCATGGGAGTAGTATAAATGGCATTTCCTAGATCAGTATGCTTAACCACTCTCCCCTTAAATCCCACCAAGGTTACACAGCTATGTGGCACCAAGATGAGCAACTTGACTTCAAGACTTAAGGCCATCCAGTCAACACACCATGCAGATCTCCCACGGTATTCTTTTGTAATACCAGATTTTAGGAATCAAAAAGTTTTACAGTATGGGAGTCTATTCTGATTCAAGTGCTGGAGATAACTTATCAGCAGATAGGCCACAGATCCTTTGGATTACTTTTACTCCATGTTATGTTGATCGGAAAGTGAGTGTACAGTGACATATTTCCTTCATTTTAGAGCTATAATATATTTGTTGCTTTTTAGGCCTATTCTCCCTACTCCAATAACAAAGCTACATTCGAGCAGCTCACCCAGTGGCTATGCCAAGTTCTCTGTAATCCCTCTGGTGAGCATTAGCTGTTTCTTGTCGAGATCCAGTGTTTTGTGTCACTTTTTACAAAAGCTTTTCACTCCCCTAGGATGTTTACATTTTTTAGACACTAACCCACCATGCTTTATTTGTGTCTCTTTTCTCTTTCAGAGTTTTGGCAAGTTTTCTTTTTTTCCTTTAACTAAATAGTGAATTTATTTGTCAGTGTTCATTATCTGCACCTGGTTATCATGCACGAACAGTTTCTGATATATATTTTTTTCGTTTTTCTTTCATTGAAGTATCTCGGGGGAAATCTTTCCCTATAGTCATGGCTCCCTGTCTTCATACTTTTTTTGCTCCAACTCACTCCCTTTGACCTTGTTTTAGTCATTACTTGCCAGCCCATTTGTTATATTTATTTTTCTATCCCATGTCTACCTTCCATTTTCTGGATACATTGGTCTTTTTGTGCACCACCATCTTCAGCATGCCATCGCAAGCTACTGTGTTCCCATCCACCTTGGATACAAGTATAATCACTATGTATGTGATGACCCATTGGTGCATATTTACATTTTATCCATGGCAGTACCTATTACCTATTACACACCACTGTGATACCGCACTGCTCATGGTACTTGCAGATGAAGTAATTATAATCCACTCTCACTGATTAAGATTAATTAATCTATCATGTTTTTTGTCATAAATATAGTTTTAACCTCAAAAACAATGTCATCTTTATAGAGTCTGAGGCTGTAGAGTGAAAGGAAACATTTGTCTCCATCCTGATCACAACTGTTTAGTTCTGTGGTGATGTTACAGCCCAAAGGCCAAACTGTGGTACATTTGGATAATACTTTCTATGAGGATATGTAGTTTGGGAAGAAGGAAAAGGCAAATGGCTGCAAGCATTTTCTGCTCACTGATTTACTTTTGTTGACTGGATAGAACCTGTTGTTATCCACTCTAAACTACAGTTGTATAATACCATATATAGGATGCATAAGAATAGAGAGGTTCCATGCATTGTTTACTGCTGTTCATACTGTCCAAAAAGGTACACCTAAGCCAGTTGTATGTAGACATGTATGTATGTATGTATGTATGTATGTATAGAGAAAGCTGCACAGGCTCATTACAGCTAACTATGCTGCATTTCTTAGGATGCCATGGAAAAGGAAATGGAGAATATATACTACTGTGCAGTTGCAGTACATTATAACATAGTGTGTGTGTGTGTGTGTGTGTGTGTGTGTGTGTGTGTGTGTGTGTGTGTGTGTGTGTTTCAGAGTGTCTGTAATGTATATTCATCCAGCCAGCATAAGTGTCCTAATGAACATCATGGGAGGGGTATAAAGTTGACATGGGTAGGCACACTTATCTATCCCCAGCAATTTCTTCACCTTATTTTGAGGTGATTCCCAAATATTTCTAGGCAAGCTGAATGAGAAACAATTTCTCTCATGTTCTGTGTCTATCAAATTCATCCTTGTAGTGGTCTGTGCTTCATAGCCATTCTTCAAGTGGTAAGGGGGCAGCCACACTAAAGGACTAGACCACCACTGCCGATTATCTTTTAATGTGGAAGCAGTGAATGCACGCTGAGGTCCTTCTGGATTGCTGAACTTTTCATTTCTGTCATGGATAGTTAGGTATACTGAGGCAGTGTTTCTGACATGCATAACTTATAACACAGACCTAATACCAAAAACATTATTTGAATGCTATTACTGCTACTGCTTAAGGAACATATCTTTTCCCGGTAAAACTTTGGTGGTAGTTCTATTCCACATTTTACGTTATATATTACTACAGCAATAAGTACCGTTTGTTTTTGTATCGGTCACTACTACAGTTATACATTGGAACCTAGCTTTAGTTGAGGTCCAAAATCTGGGTGAACATACAGAGTTTTGTTACTCTTTAGGCACCTTTCTTTCAAATATAATGATGGAATCCGGGAGGAATAGCATTAGGAAACCCCACCTAGCCAAATGGAACAGGTTTACCTTTGGTGCCAAAAGTGGAATAAGGCCCTCAGCTTGGCAGCAATATAATTACTTCTTCAAAACTTGTCAGATGTTTGTTCAGCATACTAAATTATTCTTTAATAAAACTGTATCTGTCTGCTGTCATTTCTGATGCAGTTCACCCTGCATGTGTGGGTTAGTCTTGTTATTACACATCATTTTGAATAAAGTGTAAAAAAGAGAACAGGAAAAAGAAAAAATAATAAAAAATGTATGATGATGGAAACAAAATGTACACTTAAATTAAAACTAATTTAAAATGGTATTTAAAACCAACTGGTAAAATTAAAATAAAATAAAATTAGTCATGTAAACAATGTGGCAATTTTCTAAGTTCCAGTGCACTTTTAATTGAATAGTAATAGTTTAGTCCAGGTGTCCTAAAAGAGTTCAGATGTAATAACAATACTAACTAATTATACAATAATATTTTTATAGATAGTTTTTTAGGGTTCTTGTACACAGACCTGAAGAAGCCTAGAAGGATGAAAGTGATCTTTGTTAACAATAGGTTATGAAAATAGAATATTATTTATTTATTTTAGAATATTATTTATTTATTTTATTTTACATTTGTTGACCGGGATAGTCCAAATGGATTAATGCTCATTTTCAGTGGAGGCCCATGGAGAAAAGCTGCAAAAATTATAAAATAGTTATATACAAGCAAGTAAAGTATAAAAAGTTAGCAAACAAAAAGCAGTTATACAATATGAACTAGAATATGATTTTTAAGTGCAAAGTGTATATGTATATATTTATATATATTTTTTGATTGCCAAATGGACTAAGGTTGATATATTTCCAGCCATGTAGTATATTGTCTTGGATAAAATCACAGATTTAATAATCTACTTAATAATCTGGTTAAATAAGAGATACCACATCATTATACATTTTATTTAAAGTACATAAGGATTATATTATTACGACAGTTGCTAAGTAGGGCAGGACCAGCTCTGATGGAGGAAGGGATGTGAATTTAACATGTGTACCAATAACATTTTACACCACAATAAACCACTCCCTTGCCTGATAAAAAGTGTATATATATATATATATATATATATATATATATATATATATATATATATATGTATATATTTAGAAAGCTTGTGAGGAAACTATTACTATATTTTTGTTTTACTTGGATTGCTTGTCTGTGTACTTAATAAAGGATTTTTGACTAGAAACACACTGCCTGCCTTGCTTGAATTACTTTCGAATACTTAGTAATTCTGTACAATATTTCAAATTATATATTTTTTATTTATTTGTTGTACTTAAGATGAGTTTAAGTTCACTACTTCTACTGCTATTGTCTGATCTGATTAATATACAGTGATTAACTTGAGATACATGGACTGAAAATCTTCCACACAGAGAAATTTATTACACTGTTTTGTTTTTGGACCCACTATGCTTGTTTAGTGGGTTGTTTGAGACTTCGGGGATACCACTGAGATTACTTGTAATAAAATATTCCCAATCCACTCTTAGATCTTTATAATCTGTGACATAGAGGACACAATGCAGAATCGCACTCTACTTGATCATATACCTTGCTGGTGGGATGTCAGTCTTAGCTCACTCATGATAGCTTAATTTGTAGTTAGGCTTTGTAGGAAGTTGATAGTCAAAGGTTCAGAGGTAGGTACTAGGCTATTGGCCCTAGGGTCTATACAAGCCTAGCCGAAAAGGTACCCTGGCTTTCACCACCCACGAAAATTATTTTCCTGAGCCCCTGTCAAGCAGATTTCATGTCTGTAACCCAATATTAGACTGCATGCAATAAAGAACAGTTTGTGTTTGTGTGTGTGTGTTTCAGTGTACTCTCTGTGCTTGTTATATTTGCAGAGATTATCAATGACCATGCCTAAAATTACTGTTAAGTTACTAATGTCTCATTCCATGGTCCATAGCTGATTGCCTTTGAAGAAAACTTCAAATGTCTTTCAGCAAGAGATCTTAAGAGCTTGAGGCACTTGATGTATGTTTAGGTGGATGTAATTGTTACATCAGGTGAAAAAATAGCACAATATAGTAACTTCATCCTTAGGATATATAGGGGAGAATGAAATACGTTTGTGATTATAAAAGAAAAAGCCAACAGGGATTTCCCAAACATCTAGTGAGATGCTCACTTTCCTTACTGATATCTTCAGTAGCAGGATTTTTCAGTATCTGGTTACATGTTGTATCTTCTTAATCTAAAGGCAAGATAAAAAACGGGTTACAAATTCTAATTACTTACATCTGAGAGAGACCATCCCATCATCTTTTCTGCAGCTGTAAAAACAGCATCTCTCTGTTCAGTTTTCCTTATGGTGATCTTTGTTCATGCATGAAGACTGTTGTAGAAAATTAATATTTCCGGCAGGCTGATCCTGGGTGAAATTTACCCTGGACAGTTAAAGCTGTTGGTCAGCTGTATATGTTGCAGCATTGTGCACATGCGTTAACTTTCCCAGACCTCTGGGTTGGTCCCTTTACCAAAGTTAAAAACAAAAGACTGTTGCTGTTCTAAAAATGCAGGGCATGTGGCCTTATAGAAAATGTATAGTCCGGCCTCTTTACTACCATTGTCGACAATGTTAGAAAAAACATTTGTTACTAGTTAACATTCTAATCACTTCAAAATGAATGACTGTTTTACTGTTTTCCATTATGGACTGAGAGCAAGCTTTAGTGTGCAAACACCCGTAGCCTCTTTATGTAACTACTAATGATGTTTGGGTGACGAGTGCCTCTTCTGCTGGAAAATTGGTGGTTGACTGTGCTGACCATGTCTTACTAACTGTGATGTTTAACTAGAAAATGATTTTTACTGACATATCTAGGTGCTTTTAGAACCATTTTCTGGATAGTGTGTGTGTGTGTGTGTGTGTGTGTGTGTGTGTGTGTGTGTGTGTGTGTGTGTGTATGCTATTCACTTACCACTCTATTGAAGTAGTCCTTACTTCTGAAACTTAGTAGCTAAGTGTCCTTGCGTATCCAGCCTGCTGTCTAGATTCCAGTGTCTTTCCCCTTTGTGTGACATGTCCAGCATTTGGTATGTCCACTGCCTGCTTTAATGTCTGCATCCTCTATATGGTCTGCCAGCTTCAGAGCTCTGAAACAAATGAGTACCACATTGAATAACCTTTTATTTACTACTTATTGCTCTTGGGCATACTTAATTAAGCAGAACTAAGTACTGTTGTTGGTTCCTTATGTCTAAAAAGGGAAATGTGGCTGTTGCAGGCAAATTCCCATAACAACTAACATGGTCACTTTGTCTGTTATTTTGAAGTAGAATACATCAAACACGGTGATGTCTGCCAAGGCTTCACTCCTAATACCTTAAAGAGTAGACTTTTGTTTCCTGTCAACATATTTTGAGCAGAAAAGGCTCAGAGCCTTAACCAGATCTGCTATGGAAACATCTTGATCATCTTCCTCCTCTGACCTCCCCTTTAAAATAAAAAAAAAAAAAAAAAAAAAAAGGAGAAGAGAAGGGGCCTGGTAGACAAATTTCAGATGCCAGTGGTTCTGACTGGTCTAATAATGTCCATTCAAATGACATATTTTTGCAGCCTCCAGCTCAGACACCTCCACAGTGTGCTGGTCAAGCCCTCTGCAGGTCATGAGTGCTGAAGAACTGGGCTTGTCCAACTGGCCCAATCTGTACAAATACTTTCCTTATATGCCTGACCTGTGGCACAGGCTATATATGTATAAACGGTATGACATAATTGTTTCATACAGGCATAACCTGTATCAGCACTAGTGTACATCTGTCTGCTACATTGATGCAGCTGCCTGTAGAACTGCCAATCTGTTGCAGTAGGGTAGTAAAACACTTTCTGAATGTGGTTTTATATCTCTGGCCTCCAAAGAGAACAGTTTTACTGTCATGGGTTTGGGAGACTGACCACCTGACCACCATTTGAACCAGCAGGGTCAGTCCACTTGAAAAATTATCTATTACAATAGCAGCGTTGCTTGTAGCAATCACTTAAGCCAGAACGGTTTTGGACTTAAGTACTAGTATGTAAGCAATCCTTTTATGTCAGAGTAACCTGTGTACCATTTGACTTGTCGATATGCAGCATTTCCAATAAAGCAAGATTAGACTGCCTTATATGCAAGGCAGAGATCGCCTCTGAGTAGCCTGCATGAAACAGAATACAGTGACAGTGATTTCAGATGATCCAAATAGGACAGATGCTGAAGACCTTTCATTTTGCCTGTGTGGAACCTTTGTGGTTTCTCCAGTTGCTGCAGGTGCTTGGAAAGGTACTTGCCAAAAGAGGTGTTGCACTCAATTATTTGCCTGATGAGGGAAGAGTACAGGGAGGTTATAACTTGGCAATGCTGTTACTTTCTGGTGGCAATGCTGTTACTTATGAGATAAGCCATATAGAATGCCTTTCTTACCACTGTGGAGACATGGTGATCAAAGGTAAAATTGTTGTCAACCTGTGTGTTTAGGTGTCTCACCACTGAGTGCATACTTGGTCATTCCTGTTGATGTGGTAGTCAGCAGGAATGTCACTCTTACCAAAAGGGATGATAATACATTTTTTGCATTGAGTTTAAGATTATGACTTTGGCACCAATCATCTGGCACCAATCATCTGGTTGTGTAAGACCCTCTTGTCGGATGTTGACATCAGTTGGAAATTCTATGACCACTCCTAGTTTGCAGTCATCAGCAAACTTTGTCAGCCCACAGACCTTAAGTTTTTACTTGTACTTCGGAGAAATAGATTCCAAACAGTAGGGGTCCCAGGGCTGATCCCTGTGGAACACCACTGGTTACACATCTGCTTTTGGAGGTGGATTCCCCCTATTTTGGCATGTGTTCTATCAGTGAACCAGTTAGCAACCCATCTAATGATATAAAGGTTCATACCTAGCTGGATGAGTTTGTCAATGATGCCTGAATGGGGATAGTGTTAAAATCACTGGCTACATCTAGGTAGGCTGTATGCCCAGATTTCCCCTCATCCAGGGCCTTGTTGACTGTCTCAAAGAAGTCCATCAGGTTTAACAGTTATGATCTCCCTTTGACAAATCCAAACTGAGTAAGGTCAAGTGTTGGCAGATTACCTATATCTTTGTTGAAAACCTCCATGATGATTCACTCCATGACCTTGCAGTAAGGCTGGTCAGGCAAATAGGGCTATAATTCCCAAGGTCAGTGGAAGCACCACCTTTGTACAATGGAATAACGGTGGCTGTTTTCCATTCAGCTGGGATGAAGCCAGTGCTTAGACTATGACTGAAAACAGTACCCAGTGGTATTGCCAATTCTTGTTGAAGTCCATGTAGGGAGCACCCTGGGATGTTATCAGGTCGCATAGATGCTGCATTTTTGGCCTTGGAGAGGGCATTTACAACCTGCTTTTTAGAGATGCAAGGTAGGGGACAGGTGGTAGGGATGTCATGGGGTACTTTAGCGGAGAAAGGGGAGTGAAGTTTTCACAGTACCTGTTGGCCACCAGGTTAGCTATGTCCACAGGCTCAGTATATGTGGTATCATTAACTACCAGTTTGGCACAAACTGGGCCTTTCCTTTTAGGTTATGGATGTATGCAACTAAAGAACACCTTATAGTTATCCTTAGTTGAGGAAGCTAATTTGGATTCATAGTCTGCTTTGGAGGACTTCACAAGAAGGCTTACTTGTTTAAGCTGAGGAAGGAGTGTTTTCAGTTTAGGGCTCGCTTCCTCTTACTCTTAGACAGCAGTTTCTTCCTCTTATTGCAAAACCTGTTAATGGTAAGTGACCACCAGGCAGATTTACTCTTCCTTGAGGAGTTTGTTTTGGTCCTGTCAGGTACGGCCAAGTCAAAGTAGGTATACAGGTATAAAGTATTGGTGTAGAACTGAACATAGTTGCCAATTCCATTGGGGGGTTGCAGTGAAACTATTTTTCCATCCTGTAAGAGGTTATAATTTGCTTTGGAGAAGTTTTTTAGTTTAGTTGCTGCTGGGGGAGGGATCGGGTGTGATAGTTACTTCAAATGAGACTGATTTGTGGTCAGATCTCACCAGGGAAGACCTCACAGTGGGGGGTGCTACAGTGCCACCCCCATATTAGTAAGCACTAGATCCAGGATGTTAGCACCCCTTGTGGGGGTGTCAACCAGCTGTTCCAGGGTATTGCAGTTAATGAAGTCAAGGAACCTTTGGGTAAGTGAGTTTGAGCAGGAGTAATTTACCCAGTCAATGGATGGGTAGTTAAAGTCGCCCAAAACCATGGTGTTCAGATGTATCTTTATAGACTCAAGTAGATCCATATAGGCAGAATGGATGTCCTGGTCATGAAGGGGGTCCTGTAGATGACAGTGACTTTAATAGGTGTCCTACTAACAGTTAATTGCACCTGAAGTATCTCCAAGGATTCCTACTGTTAGCCAATCTGGAAATGTATTTATCTTTAATGAATATTGATACACCTTCTCCTTTAGTTTTCATGCC